>NC_136484.1:39588647-39821147 GCF_053919585.1 Euprymna scolopes | reverse complement strand
TATTTTCATCATTATTTGTAAACATTTTTATAGTGTTTTTTTTAGATGTCATTGTCAAAGCCTTCAATCACAACTGTTTACATAATATGCGCAAGGCTTCAAACAAACTACAATATCCTATTATAATTGAATTAATTTTCGTTGATTTAAATTCATAATTAAGTTATTTTTAAATATAGTCTTAAACTTTTTGTTTCAATTTAAGCAACTGCATATTTTTATTTGAATAAATAATCATTTAGACTGGTTCACACATCTCGTGATTTCAGAAAAATAGTAAGTGATTTTAGATAATTTGAATACACTAAATATAAAGTGGTCCCCCCGACATTAAAACAAATAAATACCCCCAATATAAAACGTAGGTCTGGACTTTCGGACTAAAATCAAAGAGTAGCATTTGTTCTGATGCTACACTTCAGTTAATTTGTCTTTAATCAATGCTTATTTCAAGAGTGCCCCTTTTTAGGGAGTTGGTCCCCCCACATTAAAACGACCTTGTGTCATATTTTTCTTTGGTGCTCAAGCAAGTAAATACCAATAAAATGCGACTAATTCGACCTTATCATGTCAGCATTTGATGTACCGAAAATGCGATTATGACATTTGTGAATATTAACTTTTTTTAAGGAAGCCAAAGGATATAAATATTTTTCTTTAAAAGAGATGTTTATTTGCCTTTCAATATATGAAGCAAGTTTTCGCCCCGACCAGTGCTTCATCAAGCAATTTCTTTTTATCAATCAATTCTTTTTCTCCCTGGAAAGGGGGAAAATATCTCTAGGTAATAGTCCGTTGAGTTGTTAAATGAACAATTTAAAATTTTTTTTCAAGTACAACTCGCAGCTCACGTGACAAGGTTATAGGAACTATGTGAATATATTTTCATAAGATTGTATATGCATAAATTTCTATTATGGCAAATCAAAGAGATGATTTCTCTATTTTTTTTTATCAAATGATATCAGCTTTTGCCTTTCCTCAACCATTAAGCATCACTTATAGCTTACCATATTTTATTGTAATGTAGTCTATGTATATTTACGTATATTTACGAGTATATATGAATACGTCTATCTTCTTTTTGACGTGTGAGATATTTGTCTCTAAGATGTGTAGTGTATATATATATATATATATATATATATATATATATATATATATATATATATGAAGTGTCTATGTGATCGTCTAGCGATAAGTGCATGGAATTTATGACAGACGGTGGGATACAAGTAGTTATGTTTGGATTGGTCAACGTGAGCCAATGAGGAAACGTATATTATCCATCTCAGTTGATTCGACATATCCTTAGGAAAAGCTGTAACTGAAAATTCGTACAACTCGAAGGTCTTATAGCAGCTTTATTTACCGATGTTTCCTTATTGTAAACCTTAACGCTGGTTTAAGATTTTTACTATCGACATTTTCCACCAGTCTTCCCTACTCGGAAACATTTTGGTCAGTGGACTCTCTCTCTCTCTCTCTCTCTCTCTCTCTCTCATTTTCTGACTACCGACTTTCGACTCTTAACTATGACTGCTAACCCTTCACTTATTTCGACGTGTCTCTCCAAAACTATCCTCCTTCATCAACTTGTATCACCACATGACCATCATCTGATTTCTGTCACGTAGTAATCTGTGTTTATTTTTACGTATCAAATTCCTTTCCCTTCCCCTAAGTTAAAATTCTTAGGAACTATTTTAAAGTAAATATTTTCTCAAGTCAAATACCTTTTTCGCTTCGATAACATTATTTCTGTTATTCAAACATTCTTTTCTTTGTTATCGAAATATTTATAGCCTAAACACTAATAAACGTTCTTGCAGTAAGCTAACCGGTATTTTCCGGGATACAATAACATGCGCGGGGTTCTGAATGTTGAGATGTAGCGACTACGTTACAGAATGATATATGTCTTAAATAGATCGAATCGGAAATATACTAATATATTTATTGTACAACTGATTTCAGTAATAAGAATTGCTCTGATTACCTGCAAGTGACAATCACAAGAATGAAATGTAATTTATAAAATAAATAACTTTATAAATGTTGTAATGTTTTGTAACGTTGCAGTTACAAACCTACAAAGTAAAGAAACAAATAAACATCTTGGTCAGCATTTTTTCTTTTTAACAAAAACATTTATTACCGTTACATCACTTAAAAGCTTCTCACTTCCGCATATCCATCTAACCTGATAAGCGTTTCTTTTTCTTCCGATCGCACGCTGGCCACAGGGAGCCCATTCTTGCCTTCATTTGACACGTCCATCTTCTTCAGCTCCGACTTTGTTTCGCTCCGACCCTGTGCGGCCCTGTCGGTGGGGGCATTAGAATACGCCGACTGCCCCCCTGCAGAGGGTAAAAGTCCCCCAATGAGGGTCCTGGATATTACCTTAAACTATATCCGAGGGTGAGGCCCCAGCTTGCGGGCTTTGTGGAGTGTGAAACTACCCTTTAATTGCCATTGCTCCCAGGTCCACTCTGACCCGGAGTAGTAGTACCTATTAGGGCCCCAACTATAGGTTAAATAGAAACTGACTTGCAAAAAACAAATATATTCTATTAAAAATTTTTTCTTAAAAATCACTGGATTCGGCATTAAATAACCAGAAAAGGGTTGATATGCCGTAAAACAAAAATAATCAACCAACCAACCGACCCTGTGCGGTCCTTTTTCCTTTTTCTTTTCGCACCAGCTCCCGCACACTACCTAATTTGCATACGTGTTCAAACACGGCTTCTGCTGCTAATACAATCGCTTGCCACCCATCTTTCGCTGCTGCTGATATTTACTCATGCGCTCATGCGCGCTGTGTTACCATTTAAATCTCAAAGAAAAATGAAAGAATTATATTAACTGGATCTCGTTTTTATTACACGGCAGTAAGATAACTATATGAAGAATATGCTTCAAATGACAAAAAAAAAAAAAAAAAGTTGCGAATGTCAATACCATTTCCTAATGGAAATATCTACGGAAATGAGAATATAAAATTTATTTAATATGATTCATATGACTGCTATTAATTCTATTAGAAGCAGCCGAGACTTGCTTAAAGGTACCGCTTAAACGGAACGAGTGCCATACAATTAGCAAATGCATAAATATAACGATTTGAAAAGCAAGACAACATGTCGTATGCACGCTAAACTGGCTCAATATTTGAATTAACCAGCTTGAACCTTCTCAGAATCATCGTTTTCCAGAGAGAATAGAAAAAAATGTTGACCAGTGATATTAATAAAAACACTAATAAATTATAACATTAAATTTACGTAGAGGCAGAAACACACCTGTACAAATGCATGGGAAGTGATTGCACAATTTTTCTAATATAGAGATTAATAGAAATCAAACATAATTCATTTTGAAACACAAATACAACTTCCCCGATTTTTATCTTTGATGTCTGAATTTAATAAGAAAAGAGCAAAGCAGTAAAATGTAGTTTTCCAGACTCACTCGTAATATTCTCTACAATTATATAAATGCAGCGTTGTCTGTGTGTGTGAGTTCGTTCCTTACAGACTCCGAAACGGCTGAACAGATTTTCTTTAAAATTTACAGAACTTTAGTGTATAAGTCTGGGAGTGATCTTAGTTAAGTTTTGTCTCAGGATAACCCGGATAATTACCGATAATCGAAACGTTTTTTAATTTGTCTATCATGGTAAAGCTATCCTTTCCATATCGTCGCTTAGCAACAATGATAGAACAACGAGTCGTGAAAATTCTACTGTGGGAAAGTTGATAGCGTGTTTTTTTTTTCGCATAATTTGGTTTGTATGTTCAAACTCCGCACGTAATTTTCCTATTTTTTTAAAAATTAAATGCAAAGAATTTTTTAAGCTTTGAAAATTTACGTGTTATTTTTTTTGCATGACGTAGTCTTAAGGTTCACACCCCGCACGTAAATTTCTTAAAGTTTTTTTTTCGTTAACTGGAAAGAATTTTATATAAAATGATTTTATAAAAGAAACAGTAGGTTCTCTAGAGTGTAATGTAGGATAACATAGACTTTGGACTAAGTTACTGCATGGAGGCGGATTTCGATGACAATAAAAATATAGGAGTGTGAAATATTCGTTGATCATCATTCAATACCGGGGAACGTCAGGTCTCTCTGTTAGTATCGTATAAGTCCGAATATTATATTGCTGGCATTAGTTTTCTTTATTAGTCAAATTTTTTTCCAGAAAAATTTCCGGTATTTACGGGAGCTACCACATAAACGTTGCCAAAAAGCGATTTTGTTGAAAGAGCAGGATTCGAACTTGGAATACTCAAGTCGTAAATGCGTGTGCTTAACCACTATACCACCGTCCCCTCCATTTCTCGATCTCAAAACTGTAATACGTGTAAACAAATGGATTTCTCATTATTAATTTAAAGAGAAAACACATTTCCGACAAGCAGCGGATTAGATTTAATAGGAAAACGTATGAATTTTATATTTCTTTGACATCAAATAGTTTTATTTGGACTTCTTTAAATTCCTGCGGAAACATCCGCTTTCAATAAAGGATTCAATGAATAATCGGTGTCAGAATTTTATTTAAAAATATTTTTATTGCTAATCATGAATGGATCCATGGAATATGGATAAAATAAAGATGCGAAATGTGGCATTTTTTTTTGACATGAACGAAATAATGTATTCTCTTTCATTTTGGGTCCTATTATATTCTGATTATCGACAACGTTTCTATTAGATGGCTTTCTACGTGTAAACAACATGTTCCAATATGATGCTTAACTTTTATTTAGCTGCAATATATTTGCGAAAAGTAGGATTCAAGGGTTCTGTTAGTGAATTAAAGATGAATCAAGTTTAATCCATTTCACAACATATTGTAAAGGTTTTTTTTTATTTTGGACATTCATTATCAAATCAAAACACATGAACCTTTGCATTTTCCTGCGTTTTACTTGTCTTATGATCACAGCTAGGAGCCTTTTATTTGCATAATCGCATTGATCGACACGAAACCTTGTTATCACACACTTTCACAGATCGTAAACAGTTTAAAATCATGAATAGTTGCATAATACGACAATAACATTAAACAAAATTCTGAGTAAAGCTATTTTTAGTAAAACTTGGCAAAAATAACACGATTCAAAATACTCGTGTATGGCTGAGTAAAAGTTACTATAATAATCGGTAAACAAATTAATAATCAACACATTACAAACCGAATGGTTTATTGTTCCATTTCTACCATAAAATAACCAAAGTAACCCTAACATAACCCTAACATAACCCTAAGCTAACCTCAACATAACTCTAACATCACCCTAACATAAATCTAACATTATCCTAGCCTAACTTTAACATAACTCTAAGATAATCCTAATATAACCTTAACATAACGCTAATTTAGCCCTAACATAGCCAGAACCTATGTTTTAGTTTTATTGGCAAAGTCTGCTTACTTGAAGATACGCCTGACCTTTAAAAAAACCTCATCGCCACAAAATACTTCGCAGGCATTTCTTTTTTACTCTAAAACCTTTAATAATTTACGGATGTTTTTATTATCAAATTATTTTTATATTCACACCCGGGCAACGTCAGGGGCAAGTCCTTCTAGTAATTAAAATGAAGAGTTGAATGTCTAAATATATTTTTGTCTTTTTGGTTCATCTCAGTAGAAAATAGGAGTGAACGAGTTTGTTGGCATTAGAAACGATACAATAGATAGTAGTTTTTTAAAAGTTTTCTTCTAGCAACTGGTGCGAAATTTAAAATTCTCCCTCTTAAGTTGATAGCGTAGCATATCTCACGTTAGGCAACTTTATTGTCTTGTGTAAATAATTCATCAAATACTATCTCTACATTCAGAATTCATCACTGTTATACAACTGTCTGGCAAAAATTAAAAAAACAATTTATAAACTTGAGATAGATTAAAAGTAATTTGTCATTCGTTTTGGGACAACCTGTATATAAATATTACCAATATACGCCCTTTATCCTTGAATTGACTTAATCAAATACGGGGTTCCCTTTTTAAATATTCACTAAAAAATTAGGTAATTATTTAATTAAAATTAAATTCTCATTGATTAATGTATATCATAGGAAACTGGCAGGAACATCTAACATTACATGATGTTCTCTTGTTCACATTCCATAAACTTTTGTTATTTTATTTGTTGTTTCAAAAGTTTTACAAAGTCTCCATAAAGTCTGGAAACATAGGTTAAGTAAATACCAAGTTATTTCTGGTGTCACGTCTTTATTGCATTTCCTCGTTGCAACAAGGCTGAAAGGTAAGTACAACTGGCCTCCTCTAATGAGCACTCTACTATTTTGATAAACGATCAGAGAAGTTGAAAGGCTGATATCCATAACACTATTGTCGTGATATTCATAAAACTAGCCGGGTCGTTTGTCTGGGGTTGTTTGAAATCCGTACAATTAGGCGTACCTCCACAATAGACGCAAACACAAAAAGTCGCTTGTACTTTTATATTATATGTAACAGAAATGGATAATTTGAAACACTGTTTATTTTCTAGTGATAACGCTGACAGCAAGGGGTAGGGTGTGTGTGCAAAATGACAAAGAGATAGTGTGCCCGCTTTTCCTCTCCGTGATCGCCGCTTCTCTTCCCTTTTTGTTGTCTGGCTGTCTCTATTTTGTTGGAACTAATGACGTCAGAACATTTCTCCAAGCTTTGTCTGAAATGTCGGTCAGTCCCGCTGACCTATCCCCCGAGATTCTACGTCCTCCATTTTGTACTTCTTTGGCGTCATTCCCAGGACACCTGAATTCTAGATTGCAGCCTTGACCTAGGATGTGACCGACTTTTCTTCTGACGTCATCTTTGCAAGCCCGGAAAGCCGACCGTCCACCTCTGCCACTTGCAACTTCACTACCCTCTATAACACTGTGTCCAGACTTTTCGGACATCCTGTACAACATTGCAATTATGAAATAAAAACAATATTTCTGTGTATGGAGGTAAAATAAAATAGGGAAAACCACAAACTATACAATTCTATTGTACGTACTCTAACAAAACATTTATATAAAAATTTGGTTTCACATCAAATTTCCTTTGGAAATGTTGATTGATCTTAGTTTAAGGATTTGATTATACTTGCATCTTAGTAAAGAGACACAGAAGCATAATTATGATTAAGAGACTAATCATGGGAGATATATGTGGGAAAGGATGCTGGTGTGAGTTTTAAATTCGGCTTCCACGCTGTCGTCCTTCTTGTAAATATCTGACTCTAACAGAGAAGTTAAAACATTTCACACTGAAAGGATAAAATCTCGACTGTTTTCTCTTTTTTCAAAAAAATAAATATTTTTAAAAAATCCATATTTAAATCATTTTGTATAGGAAATATTCATTAAAAATAAAAGAAGAATCTGAGAATTGAAAGTTTTACATGAATCATAAGAAGCAACGTATTTTAAAATAACTTCATTTTTATTTTTGTAACTGATTGGCAGTATTTATTACAGAAGAGTAAAAATGAACGGCTTTAAATATTTACTATTTATGAACAATATTTTCTCTATTCTATTTTTCGAATTAATTACAGTCTCTATATTTATTTCTTTCCCTACGATAGCGGAGTTACATAAAAAGCCAGTTTTTAACATAGAAGACATCCGACCCCACCGCCAAATTCTATTGTGTCTAAGATAGGATAAAATTAATAATTGCCTCAAGCGGAAGACATTCTTATTGAGTTTTATTTGGTTTAAACCAGCTAAATGTTTAATTAATGTTTGACTGTTTGAAGTGGCATTCTTTTGATGAAACTGCGTATTCTTAAACGTTTAGACCAAAACCTTCATACTCAAACACGAAACTGTAAACTACTTGGATCAACTTGCGAAGTACATAAAACTACTGGAGAGATCAATGAAAGAGAGGACTTTGAGCAATCACAAGTGAGAGAATAGGAAAGGCAAAAAAAAAAAAAAAAAAATTTGGTTACCAAACCCGAAGTTTGGCCAACGTCCTAAATTTATACGAACGCTCATCCTGAACTTGTTACTGCACAGTTACTCACAAGTACACGATAGAACAAAGAAGGGATTTTAAATGATATATAAATTCGTCAAAATGTGCAACGACATCAATGATATAATACTCACACTTCATTGATGTCTGTTCAATTTTACAGCCAGTTTTAAGAATTGGATACGTCGACGATTACGTTTTTATGTTTTCTATTTTCTCTCATTATTTTTACATACACCCTCACATAGTCATTCTATTATATGCTTTGTTTTATGTTACTTAACTTAATTACAACTTTTTATAATACACTCTTCTTGCAGTAAACCATTTTTGACTTGTCTGCAAGCGATCACCCTTAATATTTTGACTATTTATTTATTGACAACTGTATAATATAGTATATGTAGTGACAATTGAGTGTGCCTGCAGTCACGGAGGTGGGCTGCATGTGCGAACTCGAAACCCGAGCGATGGGAGGCGAGTAGGCGACGAATCAGCAGGTTCGATTGCGCATTAATTTGCATAAATGAGATAATATAAGGCCGGGAGTTAAGATGTTTGGGGGAGTCGAGCCGTTTAGTTCTCGAGAACCGGATGGAAGCGGGTTAGAGCACAGACTGTCGCTGAGAATCGAGTCCATTTTTTTTTTTTTGATTAGAAGCTATTTCGGCTTTAATTATGTTGCCAATGCGACCGAGATGAAAGGGGAAATTTTAAATGATTCGCATCGAACCTGGAAAATTAAAAGTCGTGTTGAAAATTGAAAAGTGTTGTCAAAGAGAGAATTGAATGAGTCGTGTCAGACTACGAAGGTTGAAGATATGAAGTGAGTCGGACTTTTTTGTCTTTTTATTTGTTAATCACAGTGGGATTCGTTGGATTTCGTCAAATGAACGTGTTGGAATGCAGTTCGGTCTACTTGTTCGTATTAAAGTCGTCGGTTTTAAACGTGGAATTTGAAATGAAATTCGTTTATGTTTGTTGAAAAAAGTCGTCGCTGTTAACAGAACTTAAAGATTCGATTCGGATCACCTGTGTGCATTAAATTCGTCGTTTTTCACCGAGGAATTAAGAGTACAATTCGAGTCGGATTTTATTGTGTTTGAAAAAATTCATCGTTGTTAAAAGAACTTGAAATGCGATTTGGATGACTTGTATGTATAGAAATAGAAATTTCAACGCGGAATTTAAAATGATATCCTGTTGTGCTGCCAAGGAAAAAGGGCGTCGTTTTTAAACGATAGATTTATTTTATAAAAGTACAATTCAAATCGGATTTTATTGTTTGAAAAAAGTAATCGCTGTTAAAAGAACTTAAAATGTGATTCGGACGACTTGTATGTATTAAAAAGTTATTTTTAAATACGGAATTTAACATGAAATCGCGTCGTGATGAAAAGGAGAAAAAGGTGTCGGTTTTGAACGATAGTTATTTTGGTGAGAATACAATTCAAGTCGATTTTGTTTTTGAAGAAAAAGTAGTCGCTGTTAAAAAGAATTACAATGCGATTTAGTCGACTTGTATGTAAAGTCGTTTTTAAACGAGAAATTTAAACATTAATTTCTGTGTTTAGTCGTGTAGCCCCAATTTTGCTAAGTAGTATCTGTCTTTGTCGGAAAGTAGTGAGAGCTAGCTGTATCTAGCGGAGTGTTGAGGGCTACCTGCGTCTAGCGGAGTGTTGAGCTAGCTGTGTCTAGCAAAGACGGATACTTCTTCCCTACCCAGTTTATGATCATGAGATCAGGGGGCGTGTAATGAAATTGAGTGTGACTGCAGACACGGAGGTGGGCTGCATGTGCGAACTCGAAACCCGAGTAGGCGACGGATCATCAGGTTCGCTTGTGCAGTAATTTGCATAAATGAGATAATATAAGACCTGGAGTTTAGATGTTTGAGAGAGTCGAGCCGTTGAGTTCTCGAGAACCGGATGGAACCTGGTTAGAGCGGAGAGTGTCGCTGAGAATCGAGTCCAGGTTTTTTTTTTATTAGAGTATACATGAAATAAACTCTTATTGTATTACAGAATATATATATATATATATATATATCAAAGAATGAGAGTTCATATAGAAACGTTGTATTCATTTGAATAAAATAAAATACGCATCAAATGCCTTTGAAAGCCAAATACAACGTAATATTTGGAAAATAAACAAATATTTTACTTTTTGTCTTTCAAACGCACTTGGTGCGTATTTTATTTTATTCAAATTAAAACGTTTCTATATGAACTCTCATTCTTTTACGTTATTCTCGCATTGCCTACGCACAATTCAAACATTTCAAAATACAACCGCTAGAAACAACGCGCGGCTCGTCACAAACAGACTCCTTTCTCCAAATTTACAACATGACAAGAAAGAAGAAAAGAAAAAAAGAAACAACACACTAAAGATAGAGGATACCTTTGAAATTTAGTTGTGATAAATTTCAAACGAGTGAAATATTTGTTTATTTTCCTAATATTACGTTGTATCTGGCTTTCAAACGCACTTTACACGTATATATATATATATATATATATATATATATATATATATATATATATATATATATATATATATATATATACATAAGCGAGATTAGACACTGATAGATGGATTAAGGAAATTAACACAACCCCTTCTATATATTTCTTTTGTCAAACAATAAATTCTTAATTCGAATATATGTGTCTATATGTTGTTTTTTTCAGAATTTCAAATTTAACCACCAAACTGATATATATATATATATATCTATCTATATATATCTATATATATATATATATATGCATGTATATATATATATATATATATATATATATATATATATATATATATATATATATATATATGATGGACCATATGTCGATTTTCGACGTATGACCTTCCACCACAATAACTAAGTTGCTCGTAAATTCACACACGGATTTGTTTATAGTTGTGTAGCATTCTTTGTGTAGAAATAACCACGCTATTTAGTATAACTGCAAAACTTTGTTCGTGCAGACGACTTCCACAGGACAGAGTATACGGTAAACCACAGGTTAACATTAGAAATTTCTTCTAGATGCATGTTTAAACGAAGACTGAGGGTTCATCTCTCCCAGTGAATTAATGCTCCCCAGATACAAACCTGAAAACTTTTACGACTCGGCGCGGTGGCCTTTCCAAATGGTCACCCATCTGGTACTGGCCAGTCTCAACGTTACTTAACTTCAGTGAACTAGTGAGAACCGGGGTGTCAACGTGATTGTGCTGTATATATATTAGTTTCTTGGCAAGGCCACGGGGAAGACAAAAGAAGCATCAAACTGAAGCTGGCCTACTAGACCACTATAATAGGCATAACTTATTGGTTTGAAAATATATATTTTTTTTTTATCAATTGCCAAATAATTTTAACCATAGAATAGTATTATAATCTTCAAACATCCAGTAAATTTTCATGTAGTTTCGGCCTATAAAACCAAAGATATAAGCGTTTCAATATTAAATTTGGTCACGAGTATATATATATATATATATATATATATATATATATATATATATATATATATATATAGTTTTAAAAATAGTAAGCGGAAGTTTCTCGAGAGCTCTTTCGGCTATCATCTCGTCAGGAGAAAATCGATAGCGTACAAAATAATATTGTGTCCAAAAAATAAAGAGTTCTAATGGGGAACTTATTAAATGTGCCAAAAGTACGGGGACACTAAAATAAATTTATTAACGTTTAAAAACGATTAAAATATTGGCACAACGAGGGAGGAGAAAAAAAAGCGGGAGAAAAGATTCTAAGTTCCCCAAAGAGAAACAATGCGTTGGATGTTTCTTTTTGCCGGCACAAAGAAGGTTGATGCACCGCAATAGAGACAGACTCCAAAATCTTTAAATGTTTTTTGGAGTCCGCTCTATGTAGCACCTCGAACCAATCTATTTTATATCTATCAGCACAGCACGGGTTGTCAACCAAATGCTGGCCAATAACAGAGTCCAAGGCTGCAGAAGGAGGGAGACCACCAGACCCCATCCTCCCTTGTCTGATCTTTGATGGAACATGCTGGTTTATACGAGTCAAAAGGTGCAAGGATGTTCGCCCAACATAACCAGCATCGCACTGGCATTTAAATTGATATACAATATTACTGTTTTGGATGTAAGGCAAACTATCCTTGCGAAAAGACGGAAAAGCAGGTCTCGTAGTATATACCAAACGCAAAGACACAGGATTAAAGCAGTCGTAAATACTTCTGCGAATCTGTTTGGAAAGTCTATCACCCTTTTCCCCAATCCACGGTAATTTTAAATAAACCGGGCATTTCAAGGGTCCAAACTTTTTAGGGGATTTAAAATCCGCAACCTTTTTGAAAATACAGTCATCAATAAGGTCAACAGGATAACCATTATTGATGAATATTTCCCTGATCTTATCGAGTTCGGCGTCTAATCTCTTAGGCGAACAAATCATACCTGTACCTCTAAACGTTTGTTTAAATATATATATATATATATATATATATATATATATATATATATATATATATATATATATATATACATGTTTTTTGGTAAAATGATTTTCAATTATATTTCACTTTCTGTGTATTCCAATCTTTTTGCTTAGAAGCTCCATGTATGTTAAATGTAACAAGACACCATATTAATAGAATAACAATATTGTTAAATTACCAGATCCAAGTAGTTATTTTTTAAATATAAACAGCTTCTTCAGCGTGTTAAAATTTCAGTACATTTTTGCAAATTCTTTTAATATGCATGGTGTAATTATGTCAATACCGGCTATTTTCGTGAATATACTCCTCAGAAATATTAGGAATTCTTTGCTTAGAAAGAAAAATGCATGTAAACATAATGTCGCAAAAAAAGAAGAAAATTAATAGAAAAATGACATCCTGTGCTTGTTCCAGCAGCCATCTTATATATATATATATATATATATATAGTTGTCTCAAGTCAGATGAAATAACTAAAAGCGAAAAATACAACCACAATGAAATATATAGCTTAAACTACAAATAATGATTTATTAAACGCCGTTTCATCACCTAGATATTTTTCGGTATTCAACAAATGTTAATATATCCTTCTAGTAACTTGGATGAATTTAGTTCTTTATCCTTTGAATTAACATACCAAAAATATATGTTTAGCAAAACAGGCAACTATTTAAAAAAATTAACTTTTATTATTATTCACCAATATTTGTTCATATTTTAAATTTTAGTTATTTTATGAACCATACAATATTCCTAATTTTATTTTATTAAGATACCTATCTATAAATCTAACGTATGCAGTAAAGTGCATTCATATTATATGGGTCATATTATATGGTATTTAAGATTCGTACTTATTGTGTTTTTTCTATGCGCTGACGAATCCAAATTCCGTTCAAAATTATGATTTGCTGAACATGTACATTCTTATATGTCAACATCGGGGGCTGAAACAATTGTAGACAAGGTTGTGACTAATAAAAATACTTCCCGAAAATGAGTAAAAGCGTGGGTATCTATCCCTATTAAAGTATATATATATATATATATATATATATATATATATATATATATATATATATATAAGGCAACTTGTCTATGCGTGGGAGTTCGTCCCTATAGACTCGGAAACGACTGGGTTGTTTTTTTAAATGTCACACAAAGCTAATTTATATGTGTAGTTGTGTTCTAATACAGGGTTTGTATAGGAATGTTCCGGATAAGTATAAAAAATTAATAATCAGAAAATCCAATTAAATTTTGACCAAAGTTAACCTTCAGATACAGCCTAATATTACAAGCGCATTTGAAAATATTTATCATCGAACAACTGGAAGGACCATGTGTATGATATCAACAGTATATTCTTTGATAAGAGAGGGGATGCGTGTTCGAAATTAATGTCTCAGTTTAAGGCACAACTGAGCCAGGATAGTTAATTTTTGCTTTATTAAACTTTAATTCAAGCCAGTATATAACATGATTTTCACAAAACAAACCATATATTCTCTACATTGTAAAGGGGACTACAATATATTGTGGACTAAATCGCTATATGGAAGTATGTGGGGGTTCCTCACGGTGCATTGTGGTTGATGCCCGGCTTTAACTAAATCTTTTTAACAAGAATAAAATTTTCAACCGTACTATCGGTTTCATTTACATTGTTTAACTTCGGTGATCTGACGAGAACCGGTGTGTCGACATGATTATGTTGACATTAATATATAGACATATATACACATACATCCACATGTACAGACATAGATGCATCTATACAGACATACATATAAATATATACACGTATAAATACATGCATGCATACATATCTGTACAAAATTATCTCAATGATAAATGCTTGTAAGATATATGTATCTCTCTCTGAGCATTCACAGTCAGAATCCAATGGCAAAGAAGTGCCAGATAATTGGTAACTGTATCAGCTGCTAATTGTCTTGTATGTCCTTTTCACAAAAGTTCTGATTTGTCGAAAGATAATTTCAGACGCAGGTCAGGTCACAAATAGCCGCCAGATGCTGGACAGGCGCATCGTGGATTTGGAAAGATAAATGTAATGTAATACATTCATAAATACAAAAACCTACATAGATACATACACATATATAGGAAAAGAGAAAGAGAGAGAAATAAAGAGAGAGAGAGAAAGAGAAAGAGAGAGAGAAAGAGAGAGAGAGGCGGGGAAATATACATATATACGAAAAATACAAACATATATATAAACATATAAAAATTAACATAGAAAAATGTTGTTTAGGAAAAACACGCACACACACACATATATATATAGATAACCAAACACACACACACACACACACACACACACACACATATATATATATATATATATATATATATATATACAAACATACACATATACCTGCATAAACACACACAGATAATATATAGATACATACTCACTCCATACATATACTGGCTCTGTCTCTGTCGGTGGGGCATTAGAATACACTGACTGCCCCCCTGCAGAGGGTAAAAGTCCCTCAATGGGGGTCCTGGTATGACCTTAAACTATATCCAGTGGTGAGGCCCCAGCTTGTGGGTTTTGGGGAGTGTGGAGCCACCCTTTAATTACCATTGCTCCCAGGTCCACTCTGACCCAGAGTGGTAGTACCTGTTAGGGTTCCAACTATGGGTTAAATAGAAATCGACTTGAAAGCAACAAATATATTCTATTAAATTTTTTTCTTCAAAATCTTTGGATTCGGCATTAGATGACCCGGAAAGGGTTGATATGCCGTAAAACAAAAACAACCAACCAACCATACATATACATAAATCGATGTCAGGAGAGTGAAAGACTGAGAGAGGTGGGGGAGAAAGACAGATGCAGGTATACGGGAAAAGAAGGAATGAAGATTACTGACCAAACCTTATATATAATGCTCCTTATCTTGAGTTGAGAATATTGAGAAGTGATGCACGAATTACCATTATCATATAAAGCGATACTCTTTGTGTAAACAAATCGAGCTTAGGTATTTCAGACGATAATTTACGACTCGCACAGCAGCCGCCAATTAGCGTAATGGTCGTATAGGCGATCGGGTTTCGATCCTGGCTTGAGGTAGTTGCCTGTCTAGCCGCTTGAAATAGTTGCCTGATGAGCTTTGAAACAGCGAAACAGTACTGAATGTGGGTGACTATATATATATATATATATATATATATATATATATATATATATATATATATATATATATATATATAGAGAGAGAGAGAGAGAGAGAGAGAAGAAGCTTTTCCCACCTGAACGCGTATATCCATCTCCAGGAAAATGTTCTTGGTTAATCAGTTCTTTTTACAGAATTTATAGATATAAAGTAGTCCCATATCTTTGTTAAGGCTTGAGGTGTGCGTGTTTAGTTTTAGTTTTTGAATGAGTTTTTCCTCATATTTTCGTCTCTGTGGGAAGTATGAAAATTTGATGTTATGCGGATGTATCTACTGTTGTCTATTGTGTGCTCTGGTAGATTGTAGTTCATAGTTACTGGGTGCTTTGTGGATCTTTGTGTGCTTTTAGTTTTAGGCGAAACTCCAGACCTGTTTCCCCCACGTAATTGCCCTTTGTGCATTTGGTACAGTAAAATAAATTTGGGCAGTTGAAAAGGTTGGAGTTGGGTGGTGGTTCCAGGAGGGGTGAAACTGCCGTTGGTGTTAATACGTTGACATATTTGGCACCTAGGCTTGTTACATGTTTTGTTTCTTTGAGACGTGGATTGCAGTTTATTTAGGTAGATGTTAGCAGAGATTAGCAAAGTCAGGGATCTGTCGTTCTGCACAAATGAGAGATTTATTATATATTGTGTTGAGTGTGGAGTCCTGCTGCAGTTGCTTAAACATTATTTTCAGAGGGTTGTGTAACTGTTTAGTTTTGTTATTGAATTCAAATACAATAGGTATTCGTACGGGTGTTTTATTGTTCTTTTTGTACGTTAGTAGATTGTGTCTGTTAAGATGGGATTTTCTTTTGGTGGCCCGTTTTATTATTATGAGTGGATAGTTTCTGTCCAGGGGAGGAGTGGCTAAAATCCCTACTGTGCGTCATAATCGACTGGGTTTGTACAGATCCTTTTAATGCGCAGTCTCTCTTCGTAGTGTGACTAAATGACAAAGATGTCATCTATGTATGTGTAGAAGTGCAATGGTGTGAGGTGGTATGAGTGTATGCATTTTTGTTATAGTCTGCGCATGAAGATGTTGGCGTATCTGGGAACCACTTTCATTATCATGGTTGTATATTTTATTTGTAATAACTATCAGTTGTTGAATGTAAAGGTTAACAACCTAACGAGAGCCAGAGGAAGAGTTGGCCGAAACGTCGTGTAACAAAAATATAAAGATGAGGATAATTGTGCGCAAATAAATAAATAAATAAGCCTGTTGCATATGCCTGTGATGTTTGTGTCTTGTAAGTTCCGGGTTTGTACAAAACTTCTGCACGCGGATATTTCTTCCTCCTGTAGGATGTTTACATAATAAGGATACATCTATCTTGACGTCAATTGTGTTGTTAAGTTTCCAATGTCGTGTAGGATCTATAAAAATTGCGTAGTGTCTTTAAAATAACTGTGGATGTCCGGCAGCAGGTTGTTGAGGATGCTGTCGATATGTCCCGAGATATCTTCCATGAGAGTTCCAACGCCTGAAATGATAGGTCTACTAAGTGTAAATATTTTGGGAGCTTTAGTCATGCGGTGTGTTTTTGAGTGTTGGTTAGTCGATGTCTAAGTGTTTCCTGTGTCGTAAAGTGGGAGGTATACGAGTATGTTGCTGACTATTTTCAGGAGTTTATAGAATTTGGCGATGGTGTAAAAGACAGCCGGGTTGTGATATTCTGGTAATAATTTTTAAACAGAGGTCTTAATGATTTAGATTGTTGAGATTAAATTTAAATGCGTTGCTGGGATCCCTGGGGAATGGTTTATAGAATTCTTTGTTTGCTGGTTGTGTGTTTATTTGTTATGTAATCATTGATGTTCATGATGGTGATAACTCCTTCATTGTCTGCTGGTTTGGTGGTGTAATTATTCTTTAATGATTTTATCGCCCGTTGTGATATTATGATCGGCGTCCTTGTGAAGTTTGTATATATATATATATATATATATATATATATATATATATATATATATATATATATAATCAATGCAGCGCATAAAATAAATGCTTACCCGATATAATCCGAGATAATGTTCAATTTAATATGTATATATTAATTTTTATATATTAATGAATTAACCCCCCCCTCAAAAAAAGCTCAATACAGACACAATAGAAAGTAGAGCTTATTATAGGGGAAAATAAAGGAATTGAAAACTGTAAATTAACATTTACATTTGAATTTATTATTCGACAGAATACTGAAAAAACAATTTTCAAAGACCTCATTCCGCGGAGTAAAAAATGTTTTTGGAGTATTCTGTCGAATAATGAATTTAATTGTAAATTTTAATATGCAGTTTTTAACTCCTTTATTTTCCGGCGAAAAAAAATGCTAGTATCAGTAGTCAGAATAAACTCAAACATAGATATAACAGAAAATAGGAATAAATTTAATCTAACACCATTATTGCATCTAGTAGTCTGCTCAGCAGGTAGTCTGCTCAGCAGGTAGTCTGTTCAGCAGAACTAACCTTGATTCACACAGAGGTACTTTCTGCACGTAATGCACCTGGCACTGGTTTTGATCTTTTTTTTACACAGGAGTCACCACTTATCAAAGCTCGAAAGATTCTCGGGGATAAATGTTAATGAATGTAATGTGATTGTATAGTCATTGTTAATGATATTAGTTGTGGGTTGCCCTTGTATGTTACTCCAGGTTGTGCTCAGTGGTATTGAAGGTGCTTTTCCATGAAAACAGTGAAAACATGGATGAAAGTAGTTAGTTCTGCAATTATAGGCCAGTAGTTACCTAGTGTGAGGCGTTGGAAGCATGGCTCCATTTGTCCTTGGCGGATGGGTATTGACCGGTAATTTCTAATCGGATCAATGCAGAGTTTCTGGATATATCTAGTGAAAAACAGAAGATTTCTGTCAGCAGCTTTTTGTTTAAACACATAGATAACAAATGAATTGTAGCATGCCCACATGAAAAAATTTATGATAAGACAACAGGGTCAGCGATTATGACGCTGTGAGCAAAGAAAGCGCGTCATTTGATCATTTTTGTCGCCCATGTAGCGATTAAAGTCCTCAACAAGCATCTAAAATTAATAAAGTATTCCCTCTTTCTTCTGTTTACATCTTCAATTTCTGATGGGACATGTAAGTTCGAGATAAATGTTATTGGCATCCTATCTTGCCATACTATACAGATTAATTGTTCTGAAATCGTTAGCTATTTTCACTTATCCCAAGCTTGTCTACGTTCCCTAAAGACACTGGAACATTTTTCTATTTTGCTGAATAGTACCAATAAGTCCTGTCCGCAACTCAGTCAGCACGTAAGTTGTAGTATCGACCCATGGCGATAATTTGTTTGCTTCTTTTCCTTCCTATATGCCAAAAGACGAACTGCAGGGTTTCCTACAGCACCCAGCTCTGTTATAACTATTGGTGATGCCCTAGTGTAGATCACGGCGTTGACTATGCAGTCTGTCAGACTGTTGTAAAGAAGACACGATTTTATTCGCTATTTTTTAAACTGGGCTTTGATGTATATTTTTAAATTCAATTTTCACCCCAAAGAAGGCAAGTGCCATTTTGAAGTAGGGGACTACTATCAGGGACATAATTTGAGGAGGCATTATAAAGGGAGATGAGTAGAAAGATGTTTGTTCACATTACACTTGAACTTCTGCATATCAGTACAGTTGGGAAAGCAGTATTCCGGAAGGGGGTTCCAAAGACTTGCAGTTCTGGGGAAGAAACTATTGGAATAAAAGGCTTTCTTACGCCTAGAGATCTCTACTGTAAAGGGGTGGGACTTAGTTGCTTGTCGGGTTTGTCGGGGGTAGTCACTTCGAGGAGGTACAAGTGCTTGCAGTTCGTCAGAGCATTCACGATTAAAGTATTTGTAGAACGGGCAGAGGGATGTCGATGGGACAGATGGAGTATTGCTTTATTGCAAGTTTATTACCGGTGGGTATCATACCCTTATCAAGGCTCAAGTATTATTTTAGCAGGTAGTGATGGCGAAAGCTAGCGAGGGATATAGTCTAAATAGGACTTTCCTGTTTTGTCAATCTCAATGACTTCCTCATTAAAAGTATGTAGTAAATTACACAAAGCAAAAATCTATTGCGTGGGATGACATTTCGAAACCCAGGGGCAAAACCAAGAAAGTCAGTTCCCACATTAGTCCAAAAATCCTGGTTACTGGGCTTGATAAATATATACTCCATACATATTCTTTCAAATAAAGGTTTTCATTTCTTCAACAAAAGCATCTTGAAAATTTTTAGCATGAAAAGAATAAGATTTTTCAGCATGCACCTGTTGAGTGCGAAGATTTATGATTCTTGGTAAATTATGCCAAAAAATTGTCCTCCAAAACCAAGAAAAGAAAAATACACACATGAACTTTATACATTGTCATTGTTGGGAGCAAATAGTTCACAGCTCAGCCATCATCTGGAAAATTGTCACCATCATCTGTTTGAGGGATACGCCCCATTCACGTAAAAGTTGGTCTACATCTGAACCCATCATCATCATCACTCGACCTATCGCCATCGAGAACAAGATATAAGTCAACATCAGTTGAATTAGAATAATAATACTGATGAATAAAATCTACTTCGTTGCTATCTGAATCAGCACAAAATTCCAGTAACTGCTGTGTTGTGTAGCAGGTAAATCTTGTTCTTTTCTACCTGGAAGTATTCAGTTCATTTATCGATCTTTTAATGAAGACGTCGCAATAGATCTTATGTAATCACAACATCACAGTGTGGGAGTGGAAATTCCCAGGCTAACTAAATTGTCGCTCTTTAACTCTGATAACCAGAGAGCGACCTAGCCACGTGACTTCCTGTCTCTCATATTTCTCTCTCATTTTTCTGCTGAACGCTCGACCAGTCAAGATGTGACAGAAACTGATCCGGTGGCATAAACCGCTCCGGTTGCATCAGCCACTAACAGCGCTCCTGACTAACCGTCAGACTCTCGCAGCTATCAATCGCAAGTAACGAACTTTTATTCTCAACCAACTCTCATTCTTTCGATCTATATTCTTAATATTTCTAATGTAAATTCATGCAAATATATCTGCATTCTTTCGCTGATATATACCGGTATGTTTTTTTTTCATCATTATGCGACCTTTTGCTTTTCAAACCTTCTACCAATCCAATGTATTCACCATACACATGGGGACGGGATCGTCTATCACACGAGCAGCCAATCCTGTCCCCTCTACAACAGCTTTCTTAAAAGAAGGCATCATTTATAATGACTAATATCACATTAAATCTGAGATTTAACCAGGCTTGATTGCTAATTTAGTAGTTCTTCATGTTCTTCCAAATATCTAGAATTCGGTAACACTGTACATAGGAATTAAATCGATTACCTAATATTCGATGACACGACTTTTTAGTGTTAAAATGTATTTTACGACCGAGCAACACCAGGCCGCGTGCTAGTTAATATAAAGGATTGCAAGACATCGAAAATAATTTGTTTCGGTTCTTATATTTATGCGGCTCTGTTTCTAATCTAGTCGACGTGTGGTCGGTTAGGGTTAGGGTTAGAGTTAGATAAAATCTAAAAAGCTGGATAAAAATAGAGCAAAACATTGACATCTATTTTGTTCTTACGTGCGTAAAAATAGATTTTTTTCTTATTCGTTTCTTTGCTAGGATTACATTTACAGACTGGTAATAAATGAGACTAATAGGAACTGTGGAAATTTCACAGGGGACTGATTCGTATGTTATATATTGATGTGGGCATTCTGTAGATGTTCAGTGTAAATGGAGACGCTCTGATATTATTGTAGCTATTTTGCTAAAACTGCAAAAGTATTTTCCAAGCTAGCAGGGACGCCTGGCCTAGCTAGGTCGTAAATACACTTAAATATGATAGTTTAATTCTTGCAGATTTCGTATATATTATTAAAGAGTCAATGTTCTATCGATTTTTATATATTATAAAGTTGTGATTTCAAAAATGAAAAACATCTATATGACTTGGGTTCATCAGCTTGAATCGAATCCGAATGCCATATATATATATATATATATATATATATATATATATATATATATATATATATATATATATATATATATATGTATATATAACTTAGGTTACTTCATCTATCATCGAAACCGAAACCAAAACCTATGAATAATTCTTTATAAAATTATTTATAAAAAACTAGATTACTAATGTGGCATCAACTAAAATCGGAACCGAAACCAAGACTGTAAAAATAGATTATTGGAGTGCCATTAGCTATAATCGAAACCGAAACCAAAACTTATGAGGAATTCTCGGCAAAATTATTTATAAAAAAATTGATGATTTTAGTGTCATCAACAATAATCGAAATCGAAAACAAAACTTTGAAGAATTCTTATGAAGAGTTTTTGGGTAAAATTATTTATTACAAGAAATAGAAGTACATAATAGTTTAAGACCCGGATGTAAGCGTGAAACAGAAAATAACACACAAGCTATCGCTTATTATTTGGGAAAAGTATTGAACAACTATTTTACTTAAATATCATTTTGCTTTCTGTGTATTCATTAAATATGACATGCAAAATAATAGGTTCTATTATTTCGCATAAATGTCTGTAGATTAAATATATATTTGTGAACTATTAATTATCACATCAAATCTATAGTAATTATTTCATAAGCACCATGGTGCTAATTAAAGATATATAAAAGTATGTATCTATAGTTCACTTGATTCTATGTAAACATGTTGAAAGAATAATAATTATTAAATTATATACGTCCTAGCATATACGCTAAAGAGGCCAGCAAAACAGTATCCAAATTCATGGTGTTTTTTTTTATCAATTTAGATAAATTATTACTAATAACAATATTTAGTTTAAAAGTAAAAAATGTCTGTTAGTGCACATACAATTAAGAAAATAACACGAAATAATATTAGCATTACCATTTAAATATTCTTTAAATAAATAAAACGTGCATGTCTGTTATAGTTCAAAGAATTAGTAAAATATCAAAGTGCATAAATCATTTTAAAATGTATTATTTCAGAATTGCCCTATCTTACTCGACAGAACGGTATTATTTGATTTTGGAAGAGTTAATTTTACAATTTTATCACGGCAATATAATTTTTGTCATTAATCTAAGTGTTTGTATTAAAACTGATATCGCGCATAGGAATGAGTAAGTTTTTAGCGCAGGAATGGTGTTTTTGTAGGTATATCTAACATAAAAAGCATTTAAAAATACTTCATAAATTATCTTAATTTTAAAAATTGCTTTGCCTTTGTTTTAGATTGAGCTTCATGGAATATAAATATTTTACTAAAAAAAAAAAGACCTGTAACAGAAACCCCATCACCAACCATATCTCCCAGTTGATCTAACATGGTCACGAAAGTGGCTTTTCAAACTAGCAGCAAACTTACATGGACTGAAGTAAAGATGACACGTAAAGTCAAGTGTCTGCCCCGTGTTAGTTGGATTACTCTGTGGTATGGTGTCCCTATGCACAACCATATGCCTCCTCAGACCTGCAGTTGACTTGCACTTCCTGCACATACACACACACACACACACATATATACATATACATATACATACACACAGACATACATACATATAAGTATATATATATATTTATTTATATATATATATAATTATACATATGTATGTATATGTATATATGTATATATGTATGTGCAGGAAGTGCAAGTCAACTGCAGCTTTGTATATACATATATATATATATTTATATATATATATATACTATTATATACTATTATATAAAACGGAACTTTGTATGTGTGTGTTTGTGTGTCTGTAAGTTCGTTCCATATTGATTCGAAAACGGTTGCTCCGATTTTTATGAAATTCCACACAAATGTACACTATGTACCAGGCAATGTTCTTAGATAGCTTTTGTATCGGAATGTATTCGATAAGTCTCAATACTTAATAATCGAAATAATCCGATCAATGAACGAACTTTCGATTTGGATCAAAGTTAACATTTTACACAGCTAAAAAGTACAAGTGCATTCGAGAAGTTTTATTACAAACAGAAAGGCTGGCATATAAAATCAACACTAGGTACTTTTATATGGCAGGAGCGCATTCAAAATGAATATTTCTGTTTAGAGCACGATTGCCTCATAACACTTAACTTTTAAATTTTAACTTAAATTCAAGCCTGTAAGGCAGGCATATAAAATCAACAGCAGGTTTTCTACAGTGCAATTAAAACTACAATGTACTGTGGATTAAGTAACAGCGAGAGGCATGAGAGCTTACTCCGGGTGCATCACGATGAGTCCCCAGCTAGATTGGGAATCGTTTGATTTGATTGAAAAATGGGAGATTTCACCGATTTCGATGGCAATAAAAATAGAGGAAAGTGAAAGTGAAACAGTCGTTGATCATCATTCAATACCGGGCAACGTCGGGTGATCCTGCTAGTATATATATATATATATATATATATATATATATATATATATATATATATATATATATATATATATTTGTTTACTGTTTTTTTGGGAAAGAATTCCAACAAAGTGCTCGATTACAAGGAAAAACTTTTTCGATATAAGTGCTTAATATTTATTTATTTAATTGTATAGAAGTTCAGAAAAACATTGGTACCGTCGGTCTCAAGTCCAACGTAAAGGGGACCAGTTAATGGTAAAACCTAAATGATGTTATGCTCTCGTCAGCCATGTTGTTTCTGTTTGAGGAAAAAAAATTCAGGCCCGCATTTATTTTTTTATAATGATGTTTATTTTTATTTAACTATAGCTTACTCCTATCTCTGTATATTTTATTTTATTCTAATATGAATTTTCTATTTTTTATTTTTTTATTTAATACATTTTAGTAAATATGTACTGTTCTGTTTTTGCATAGTTCCCGCTCTGACTTCTGTTAATTTTAGCTGGTGCAAGGGAGATAATTAATTTATCTTATTAATTTTCCTTCTTTGTTTCAGTTAAGGGGAGATAATCCATGTTTCAGTTGGTCTAAAAGAGGTAATTAATGTATCTTATTTATTTTTTTTTAACCTTTTTATTTTTTTAATTTTTAATAGTTGAGGGAGGTATGCAGGCTATTTGGTTTCTAAGTCTTTTATATATGTGTATTGTATTCTTTAAGGTAGCCATAATTTTCTTCATTTTTATACTTAATTTTTATACTTAATTTTTAGACTTACACTTGTCTAAATGTCACTTTCCACTTTACTAATTTATGCTCTAAGTTGACTACATCTAGAATACTATTGAAGAAATTCCTTTAGGTGGGAGTCTTCGTCGTTGTTCGGTCCTCCCAGTTTATTAGTGCGCTTGTAAACAGGCTTTGAGGGTATCACTGTGTACGTTCCGTTGTCTTTTAGCTGCCATACTCGCGCTGCTAGTGCTGTCTTTATCCTTGTTTTTGCCCTGAAGGAACTGTTGTGCATGTAAAATCTCTGTTTAAACGTCCCTTTTGTCATGCCTATGTATATTTCTGATGTATCGTTATACTGGTGTGTGAGTGTCACTTCATACACCAGGGATTTCACCCTGCATTTCCCCTCTAATGAGCAATCTTCCTTGAATCTGCAAGAGCAGTCCGCAGTTTCATTTTTATTGTGTTCCTTTGCGATGATCTTTTTTATTGATGGATGGTGAAATAGCTGACCTTAATAGTGTTTCTGTTGAATAGTTTGTCCAGCTCATGTTGTGGAGGGAAATTTCTGTCTAGCAGTTTCAGGAATAGGTATCCCACTCGTGTTTTTGTGTTGAGGGAAAATGGGGATGAGAACCAAATGATGTTTCGCCTCCTGTTGCGCCTGTCTTTTGTTAGCCGATGTTGGGTTGGCTGGTATTTAATGCTTTCCGTGAATCCGCTTTTTTGGAGCGCTTCATTGTAATATGGAGCTGCTTTGTTGAAGATGTCGGCGTTTGATGAGAGCGTGGAGATTCTTTTGCTGATATTGGCAACCATGTTTTTGAAAACTGTACGTTTTACCATTAATTGGTCACCTTTATGTTGGGCTTGAAACCGACGGTACCAATGTTTTTCTGAACTTCTGTACAATTATATATATATATATATATATATATATATATATATATATATATATATATATATATAAGCTGGAAGACCCGACATTGCCAGAGATGTAATGGTTATCACTACTATGTAGCTTTTCACTATACTAATAACACTATTACTTCCTTTGTTTTTATTCATTTTCCTCTTGTTTTCGCCCCTTAATATAATCTGAAAAAAAATCCCTGAAATCATAGAGACTCATTTGGAATAATGTCATGCATATAGTATAAATTTTATCAAAGTGAGATACGCATACTCTAATGTTTAAAGGGGATTCTGTCGCCATGGCTCCTTTGGAGATGAGGTCAGTTGAGAAATGTCAATAAAAAGAGTATTAAGTTTAAAAAACGGAGTCATACTTTCATTAGGTTAGGAAAGAATTTCGAGATTTTCGTCTACATTTATTGTATTGACACGAAAATGTTATAGATTAAATTTAAATTTCATAGAAATAGAATTCATTTGAAGTTTTAATAACATTATGACCTTATAGCCCACTGACGAATTTAATTGGATATTCCAGAAACTACCATAATCTGCCCGAATAACTCTATACTCATATAATTTTTTTTGTATGTATTGATATTAAAGCTCCTTTTTTCACATTATTTAAAAAGAAAATACAACATTGTTATATATGGGTCGTTGAAGTGAATTTATCTGCAAAAGATCTAGCTAAGTTGCATTTTAATTAATTCCCTATTAGGATTTTCGGTTTAATGATGGAATGATCATCTTTAGTTAACTATTACGTATAATCGTATTCCTGACTAATTGCTTATTCGGGAATACACATCTTTTTAAATAAACAAACACATTAAACCTTTACAAACGTGGCCGCTTTTTCTGCACCCTGCAATCGTTAGATAGATAGATTGGTAGACAGAGGGATACAGAAAAAGAGATTGAGAGAGAGAGAGAGAGAGAGAGAGAGACAGACAGACAGACAGAGAACTTCGTCATTATCGTAGCTGTACTAAACTTTTGAACTTCTTTTATTTGGTTAAGCTAGTATACACGGTAAGAGAGATAGAGAAAGAGAGGAGGAGAGATAGGAGAAAGAGAAAGAGAGAGAGAAAGGAAAAGGGATAGACAAATAGAGAGAGGGGTGACAAACATATAGGCACCGAGCGAGCATGAGACTCTGGAAGTAAATAAACCCAGAGAGAGAGAGAGAGATAGGGTGAGAGAGAGAAAGACAGAGAAAAAGAGAGGGGCATCATCTTCATCATAGCCGTGGTAAACTTTTGAACTCATTTTATTTAGTTAAGCAAGTATACGCGAAGAGAGAGATAGATAGATAGAGAGAGAGAGAGAGAAAGAGAGAGAGAGAGAGAGAGAGAGGGCCGTTATCATCGTAGTAATGCTAAACTTTTTTTTATTGCTTGAATCCATATTAGATAAAGAAGTACTCAACCACCTCAGCAGAAATAACTCGCTTAGTTACATGCAATATGGTTTCCGTTCTGCTAGATCTATAGCAGATATGCTTACGGTAATATCTCATAGGATTAGTGAATCTCTCGACAAAGGCTTCCTTTCTAGCGCAATTGCTCTTGAAATATCAAAAACCTTCGATAAGGTATGCCATACAGGCCTACTTCACAAGATTTCCAGCTACGGTATAACTGGAAATGTTTTCTCAATTATTAAATCATTTCTCTCTGATAGGCTCATAAGAGTAGTGGTTGATGGACAGAAATCAGAAGCCCACAGTATTAATGCTGGAGTCCCTAAGGGGTCCATCCTGGACCCAACTCACTTCCTGATCCACATCAATGATGTCCCAAAACACATACTTAAACCATTCGTTGGCATCTATGCTGATGACACGACCATCTATGGCAACACATCTAAGGCCGTGAATGACAAAGTTCTCTCTTATTTTCTCCTCTGATCTCGAGACCGTGGTACAGTGGGGAAGAGGTGGCTGGTTACTTTTAATGTAGCTAAAACTAAGCTCCTATCTTTACATCATCAACGCTCTGATCCCCATCTGGCATCAATTGAAACGGATGGCTCTCGTCTAGGGGAGGCTCCATGTTTTAACAAGCTTCTGGGATTAACCTTTACTCCTGATCTGAAATGAAACACGTACTTCAAGTCTGTTGCCAAGGTCGCTAGAAAAATGGTGGGATCCTTCTACTGCTTCAGTAGATATCTCACTGCTGATACAATTCTCAATCTATTATAAAAGCTAAGTACGTCCAAGGATGGAGTACTGCTACAACATCTGGGCAGGAGCTGCTAAAAACAGCATAGCCTGCATTGACAGAGTACAAAATAGACTTCGTAGCTTACTGGGGGGGTTCTCTTCCCTACAAACTCTCCCACAGAAGAGACGTTGCGAGCCTGTTTTTGTTTTATCGTTATTTCCATGGGAATTGCTCGTCTGAGCTCCAATTTCTGCTCCCCCCTCGCCAATCTTTCACGGAAATCACCCGTCTAACTGAAACCACTGTCAGTAATATTCCCCATTCCTTATCTGTGCCTAAATCAAAACGTAGATTCCATGAACAAAGCTTCTTTCTTAGAAGTGCACGCATGCGGAACTCTCTTCCGTTTGCCTGTTTCCCACCTGACTACATCTTGGATGTCTTCAAGTCCAACATAAAAAAGTTCCTGATAAACCGCCCCTTTAAGTAAGACACTTTATCAAGCCTCCATTACTTACGATTACTACGATGTTATCCCATTTATTATTATACACGCAATAAATCTTATCCCTGAGTGGCTTTCGGGCCTTGATAAGTGGTGGCTACCATGTAAAAAGAATAGGTTAGGCAAGTAAACATGGAGAGAGAGAGAGAGGGGGGAGAAAGAGAGATAGATAGATATATAGATAGATAGATAGAGAGAGAGAGAGAGAGAAAGAGAGAGGCGTCATCATCATCGTAGTCGTGCTTGACTTTTGTAATCATTTTTTTTTGGTTCACATTCACGCCTACCGATACATTTTAAAGGCGTTAGTTCGAAGGCCTGTAACGTCATAAGTTCACCGTGAGCCAGGCGACGAAACTGTTTTCTTGTTCTTCAACTCCTTTTCCGCTTAGCATTACACGTTCGAGCCTAGCTACTGTAGGTTATTTTTTTCTTTTTGTGCACGTAAGTGTTTTCGATTGCTATTTTCATTTTTATAGAGGTTGCTTAATTAAAAAAAAATGAGGGCTCGCACGAGTTATAACTAATGTTAAATGTTTTGTTTTTATTTTAAAACGTAAATACAATCGTATTTTACTTTTATATATATATTGAAGCATATTTGTGTGTATTTTAAAAAACTTATAACTAAGGTTAAATGTTTTGTTTTTATTTTTAAACGCGAATAGAGCACAAATCTAAATAACTTGTTTTCGCCTAATTTCCCACAATTTTATTTTCTTATATATATATATATATATATATATATATATATATATATATATATATATATATATATATACTTCAGAATAGTTTTTATTTAGCAATCATTTGTTATGGAAACGTGAGATTGTAGGTTTACAAAATATTACTCGCAGTAATATTCTATAAGTTATCCCATCTAAACAAGAATTGCTCGATATGCTACAGGACTTCTGATAAATTTATTATTTTGACTTTGACTTTCCATGTCTCACTGACTTTAGCAAATAGGGTGCATACCTTTATAAGTATTTGCTAATATTTTCTCTCCTCTGATGAGATTAATTTTCTAAAACATTCTTTGTCTTGTTTACAATAATAAAAATTCATTGATATGAAACTCAACCACTTCATTTCATTTCAATGAGAGTTTTTTGAAATTCATTGAATTAAAATTTAATATATATATATATATATATATATATATATATATATATATATATATATATATATATATATATATTGAAACATGAATATGAACAATATTTCTTTCCAATTTATTAAAAAAATCTGTTTGTGCCGTGTAAAATTAAAATTTAAAAAGGTTTACATTGTTTCAAAGCGTTCGAGAGTATTTTGCCACCTAAACTTATTAATACCGTACCCTGAACCATACACTGCCGGCCAGATTTGTATGCATGGGCCGAATGACATTGCAATCACCAAATCTTTTGTTCATTCATAGTATTTACGCTTGGGAATCCTGACAACATTCAATCAGTTATATTTTGGGCAAATCTTTTGACAACCACACATCCACTCACAAAATGGAGTGTCTATTCCTAAAGCCGTTCTTAACATGAGGAGGTTGGTGGTTGGACAACAACAACAACAACAACAACAACAACAACAACAACAGCCTATTTTAATTTAATTGCAGAGGGGGGGCATGTACTACCCGGCAACACCGGTTAACGGGTCCTGCTAGTATAATAATTAATACGAAATCTGCATTAATCAAAATATAATATGTAAGCGTATTTCACGACCGGATAATACCGGACGACCTGCTAATTATACATAAGAATACACTTTTAGATCTTGTGTAAATTCGCTCACCTTTTTTGCCATAGGGACACACGAGACACCATACACACATTAAGTTATATATATATATATATATATATATATATATATATATATATATATATATATATATATATATATACAACTACTTTTTACTCACATAAAATTAATATACGAAAGTATAAATTTATGCGTAAACTTTAAGTATTTACTTCAAAAGTGCTCAATACGTAGGTAGAGCTCTCAATAGAAGAGGAGCATATAAAAACGATAAACAACCACATAATTCGCGCATAAGCCTGAAGAGTCCTAGAGTGGATGAAACGCGGAATATTCAGTGTAGCTTAATCGCCATATATATTTCATAAATTACTATATATATATATATATATATATATATATATATATATATATATATATATATTTAAAGTGATGGTTGTGTAGTTCCAACGAGAGAAAAAATGTATATTTAAAAGAGTGTAGCCATCAACAATTGTGGGTTTTATTTAAAGGTTTTCATCATATTTTTATTTTAAAATATTTTTATAACGCGTTTCGAGCTTAGGATGTGCTCTCTTCAGGTGTTTTCGTAAAAAGTTTTTCTTTAAAATGGGAGTTTGTAGAGTTACCTCCGCTGATATTAAATATGTTTTCAGAGTGATGTGTGGCCTCAGACATTCTGACTCCAACTGTAAGTGTTCAAAGTGTCCGGTCAAAGTTATTTTCAAAGAGTGGCTTTTGGTCCATTTGGTGAAGGTTTTTATGGTTTTTTAGGGTTCTTTTTAAAGACTTTCTTTCCCCATGTATAGCACACACTCACACACAATCATACACGCATACATATACATTCATGTACATGTACAGATGCACACGCACACGCACGCAGGCACGCACACATACACACACGCACATACATAGAAATATATGTAGGAGCATACATATATACATACCCACCTACACACTCACACACGTACTCGCACACATCCACCGCTAGCAATTATTTTTATTTTTTTATTTTTATATATATATATATATATATATATATATATACTTTTTTCCCCCAACCAAAACACGCATGTATATATGCGCTTAATCATTCAGACACACGTACACGCACCCACACACACACAAGTAAGATGGAGAATAGGTAGGAGAAGATATATATACACACACATACACGCACATACACACATATATGTACACACATACATGTATGTGCATATACACTCACAAACATCCACATACTATGTAGGCACATACACATACACACACACATGCACACACACAGACATATGCAGGGGCTCACACATACGCGTATATCCATATCCACACGAACAAATTTACCCACTCATACATGTGCATACATATGTATACATATATACACACATACATACGGATGTGTATACATTCATCCACCCATATATATATATGGGCACTTGCACTCACAATCACACATACACATACATATTCATACATCCCACCTTATGTATATATTGGTTGAAGTTTCCTTTCTAATCCAAGCACATATGCATACATGGATCCGGTCACCCAAACATAAGTGCACGTATACACACAAACAAGATGTAGCATAGATAACAGATGATATATACATATACACACACGCACACACAATCATATGTGCACACCCACACACACACACATATATACACACGCACACACGCGCGTACATACACATACATACGTATAATTTCTAATTGCTTGTTTAGTTTAGAGAAATGGTGCTGTACTGGGTATGGACGCGCGCACCCGTGAAAGTGTGCGTGTGCTTTATTGTGCTTTTTTTGTTTCGTGTGTGAGGGTGCACATTTACCTCAGTATGCATGCGTGTAAGTGTATTTTGTGTTTTGCCTATTTATGTGTATAATTATGGAGAGATGTTTAAGGCGGGGTTAAACTTTGCTATGAAGTTTTTTTCTTGTGTTAGCAAGTAGAAGTAGTTGTCAGTTTGGAAGATGGGCATCATCTCGAATCTGCCTCCACTGCATGTGTGATACATGCAGGTGTCTATTTTCCGCGATTTTGATGTTGGATCGGTGTAGGGCTACTCTATTACTAAGGTTTTTTGTAGCGCCTATGTAGGATTTATCGCATGCTGGACATTTTATTACATAGATCACGTTTTTTGAGGTGCAATCTAGTTTTTTTTTTAATTTTGAATGTTTGTATGGGGTTCGTAAATGTGTATGTGTTTCCCTCTAATATTATGCTGCAGACTCCACATCGTTGTTTGTTGCATTTTGTGACTCCTTTTGTTGCGTCTTGATTGAGTTTGGATGAGGTAATATATATGAGGTAATATATATGAGGTAATATATATATATGAGGTAATATATATGAGGTAATATATATGAGGTAATATATATATATATATATATATATATATATATATAAAGTTTATTCGATTTAAGTGTGAATCTATACATTTATTATTTGCATATTTATGGCGACCTAATTTAAATTCCTGTTTCGTTAACGCTTGTTGTACTATTAAAATGGTTCTACTTATTCTGATAATAATAACCAAGTTTGGAATAACTAAAAATAAATTTTAGAATTGATTTACGCATTACCAAACTGGCAAATTTAGAGATGGAAGAAGTTGGGTGGGAGTGTCAAAATTGTCTTTTTTTTTGTTGTTTTCAATGTTGTACATCCGGAGGTAACATTGCGTGGATTTTTCCCATTTTTAAAGACTTTATTAATTAGTTCAACGCTGTGCATCTGTAAGTTGTTGGTTGGTTGCTTTTGTTTTACGGCATACCAATCTTTTTCAGGTTATTTAATGCCAAATCCAGTTATTTTGAAGAAAGTTTTTTTAATAGAATATATATATTTTTCAAGTCGTTTTCTATTTAACCCATAGTTGGGACCCTAACAGGTACTACCACTCCGGGTTAGAGTGGACCGAGGAACAATGGCAATTAAAGGGTGGCTTCACACTCCACAAAGCTCGTAAACTGGGTCCTCACCATCGGATATAATTTAAGGTCATATCCAGGATCTATGCGAAGAGGAAGAATGATTAATGAAATGAACCAAGTTTGAATACTTCTGAGCAATCTTGACATTACATTCAAACGTGATCATGTTTTAATCTGCAGGGAAGCAGTTCCATGGTATTGTGCTCTAAAGACGGAAAACCCTTGCAAAAAAGCTCCATTCATAGAAATTTCGAGTGATGCTAGATCAATGGATAAATAAAAAGATAAATGTATGAGCATTCAAATTATATCATAGCTGGGACCCTAACAGGTACTACCACTCCGGGTCAGAATGTACCTGGCAGCAATGGCAATTAAAGAGTGGCATCACACTCCCGATAGCCCGCAAACTGAGGCCTCACCATTGGATATAGTTTAAGGTCATATCCAGGATCCCATCTGTAAGTGACATTGCTTGAATTTTACCCATTAAAAAAAATGATTATGTCCTAATACTCATATTTTCACTTTTTTTGCTAGATTATAGAAAGAAATTCTTATGTTGATGATTACACGTTCAAGCATTCACGGAAAGCATTGAAATATTACATGTGAAATTAACACTAAAACTGTTTTCTTATTAAAAGCATTAAATAATTTTTAGCAATTATTTATTTTTTGATGAAAACAATGCTTAAGTCAATGATAATATCGTTGGCCCGAGAAAAGTTTTGTTTTTCGAAGTATAACGATATTATTAACACGGAATTCAGCAGCTTTTTTTCATAATGTTCTTGATAAAATGATTATATTTCAAATTGTTACAATTTACAATGCTTTATTTAAAAAAATAGACTCATGTTTTTTTTAATATTTAAAACTAAAACTTTAGATGTTTTTGTTAACACAAAATAATAAACGCACACTATCAATAAGATTTAAAACACAACAATAATTTATTATATTTACTTTTAAAACAAGTTTTTGATTTTAAAACAAGTGAATTTTTTTTACTGCAGCGATATCAGATTAATAAAAATGAAAATTGACAGGTACGCAGTACGAACCGAAAGTGGTTTAGCGCATATTATCTTATAGATATAAGCGCATACTACATTATATGCATATAAGCGCATATTATGTCATATAGATGTAAGGATAAAATAAAAATAACTTACAAGTAGTTCCATTTAAAGATAAATACGGGTTTTAAAGCCTGAAATGACATTTTTTTTTACACGGTGGTCACCACTTTAAAGGCCCGGAAGCCACTCAGGGATAAGGGTTATTGCAAGTACAGTACGTTAGTGTGGAGATTTGATGAAGTGTTTACTTAAGGGGGCGGTTCATTAGGAATTTGTTAACGTTGGACTTGAAGACATCCAACTTGTATTCAGGTGGGAAGCAGGCAGACGGAACAGAGTTCCACAGGCTTGCAGTTCTAAGAAAGAAGCTTTGTTCATGGAATCCACGTTTTGATTTAGGCACAGATAAAGAGTGGGGGAAATTTTTCACAGTTGATTCAGCTAGACAGGTGTTTTTCGTGAAAGATTGGCGAGGGGGGACCAGAGATTGGACTTCAGACGAGCACCTGCCATGGAAATAACGATAAAACAAGGATAGGCTCGCAACGTCTCTTCAGTGGGAGAGAGGTTGTAGGGTAGACAAAAGGGCACCTCCACTAAGCCATGAAGTCTATTTTGTACTCTGTCAAGGCAGGATAGGCTGTTTTTAGCAGCTCCTCCCCAGATATGGCAGCAGTATTCCATCCTTTATTCAACAGAGTTTTTAAACTCCTTTCACATTTCAGGGGATCATCAAGTAGTTCATTATTTATTATCAAAAATGCGAAGTAACGAAATGCTCGTGTACTTGATGCTTTAAAATTAAACTATTATTAAACTAGCAGGGAGACCCGATATTGCCCGGGATGTAATGAGGATCAACGAATGTTTCACACTCTCATAGTTTTTGTCATTGTAATCAGCGGAATCACCCATTTTTCAAACAGCTCAATTGATTGGCTGCTCTGGCTGTGGACCCATCGTAGTGCATCGGGAGAAACCTTCGTATACCTTCCCGCAATGACTTAGTTCACAATAGATTGTGGTCTACATTGCACTGTAGAGAACCTACTGTTGAATTTATAAAATTGATTTTATATATAGTGGCTTTAATTAAAGTTTAAAATGCAAAAGTCAAGTATGATGCTTTAATTGTGCTCTAAACAGAAACATTAATTTATAAGCGCCTCTGTCATACCAAAGAACCTACTATTGATTTTATATACCTGACCTTACTGCTTGTGTGGTTATAATAACTTGAATTTAAGTTTAAAAATTAAAAGTCAAGTATCACGGTGCTAATGTGCTTTAAAAATAAACATTCATTTTGAACGCGCCCCTGTCATTTCAGAGAACTTACTGTTAGTTTTGCATGTCGGGCCTTCGGTTTGTTTGGTAATAAAATTTCTCAAATGCACTTATGATGTAAGGCCATGAAAGATGTTAATGTGCTAATTTTGGTCAAAATCGCATGTTCTTTCTTTCATCGGATTATTTCGATTATATCGATACTTATCAAAGACATTCCGATACAAAATAAACCTACGAACACTGCCAGGCACATAACGTAATTTCGTGCGAGATTTCATAAAAATAGGCCTAGTCGTTTTCGAGTTCACAGGGAATGAACTCCCACGCACAGACACACACAAATATCTCTTCTATATAATAGTAAAGGTAGAGATACAATGTTTAATGTTTGCTTCAGTTTTTTTTTCAATAAGTAATCAATCATTAGTAAATAATATAAACACTTGTGAGTTCGTAATCTGTCGGGCGCGAAACATCTTCAAGAATTGGATTTATCAGTATAGAGATCACAGGGAGTCGAAAATAATTCATTTTTAAACATAAATACGACTTTTTCGATTTTTCTATTTAAGTTTTTTGTTATAACATTTGTTGACATAAAACATTGCCACTGACAAGTAAAAGAGGTTACTGTGTAGTAGAGACCAGATTTATCGATGTATACAAAGTAGGAAGATTATCGGATAATGGTTTGTTAACATTACATTTATATATCTTCACAGTCGTAATATTGCAATCTTTTTTGCATCCTTATGAATGTATGATTACCAAAAAATTTAAGGGTCTATTTATAGACAGGGGTTATTAGAATTGACAAATCAAATCGAACTACTCTCTGCTATCGGCTAATTAGAAACCGGAATCACTCCATAAAGCATACTGAATATTTTAGAATTCTGCACATATTTTTCCTTCTTCACACGAGCAGGAAATTTGCTCTTCGTGACTTCCTCGGATTTACTACATAATGGAATCTCTATTCCTAATCTTTATCTTAGCTTTCGCAGTTCAGGGCTTCTCTAGGTTGATACCGCCATTTTGTTTGAAACAAGATTTCTATTTTCTTCTAAAAGTTTAATGACTTACAATTTAAAAGGCACTGCCAAAAAACAAACGGAGGACAGGAATGCTTAGATACAAACAGTTTGAAATAAGAAGCTATCAAAGTAGAAAAGGTTTTGTCTATGTAGGGTTTCTACAGCAGAGGGAGAACTTTGCTGATTACAGGGTTAATCTGAGGTATTCACATTGCGGGGACCGAATGCAAGCAGAGCCGTTGGAACACATTCCGCCGAAGTACGTTGAAATAGAAACGCAACAATCCGGCGAAATTACAAAGGCTGTGAATTGGTAGACTGTGTGGCATATTAGATTAAAGGCTAATTTGGCCGTATATGTTAGATATTCCTGATGAGTGCACCAATTCATATGTGACAACAATACTTCATGCATAGATGAATGGTTGCTTTATAGATGTAAAGCTTTTCGTTTTTTTACAACGGAATTACCATATATCAAGACCCGAAGGCCACTCGAGGGTTAATGTATTGCAGTAACTGAGATATTTGTGTAATGATAGCTTGTAGTGAAAATTTGGTATCATTAGAATTTAACAGAACAATTCAATAAGAACTTGTTTACTTTAGATTTGAACACGATGATATTGTAGTCAACTGGAAAGCAGACTAGCGGAACACAATTCCACAAACGGGCAATTCTAGCAAAGAATCTTTGTTCAAGGAATCCATGTTTAGGTTTAGGCACCGATAAAGAGTGGAGGAATTTATTGATAGTGATTTCGATTAGACGAGTGTTTTTTTAGTGGAAGATTGGCGTGAGGGGAGGCATAAAATGAATCCTAGTCGAACACTTGCCATGGAAATAGCAACGGAGCAGGCGCAGGCTCGCGCCGTCTCTTCTGTGGGAAAGCGGTTGCAAAGAAGAGAAAATAGCGTGGCCTACTAGATTACGAAGTCTGTTTTGAACTCTGTCAAGGTAAGATAGGATATTCGCTCAGCTTTTGCCCATATATCGCAACAGAACTTCATCTTAGGACGTACTTAGTTCAATAAAGATACGATTTTTAGCTCGATAATTGTACCCAGACTTACTTGGGGAAGATCTGGGAGTATCTTCCATATAATTGTTCTAATTCACATTACCTGTGAATGTTAGACTCATGTAGTGTGCTATTAGCCATAACATGAAGTGGTTGGAAATATTTCTTATAATTCTTAATGTAAATGAGCTTTATCCTAATATCATTAAATGTCACTATTCGTGTTTGCCATTTTACTAATTGGATACCAATGCCATAGTGTTCAGCCATTACCCTAGATATCTGTATCGTTATTTTGTCCACATAACGAGAATAGAGCGTGGTTCTGCCATTGAATAAACCCATACAATTGCATCATGTATGTTGTTTATGCGAGTAGGAATAATACAGGTCCAAAGATGAACCCTTGTGGTACGCCCGCATTAAGATCATGTTTAGATTAGCGCCAATCACGAACGGCCTGGTTCTTTCTTTTGTCATGAAAAAAATATTTCATCAAATATCCATGAGATAATACAATTACTTTTACTGAGAAGACTTGCATACCAGACCTTGTCCAATGCCTTTGATATATCACAGTTTATCGCCGTTGCTTTATAACTCCTATCCAGTTTATATAAGTATATGAATTCCGAGGTGATCATCAGGGTACCCACTATATTTATAATGTGGTGTACTATCGCAAAGTTTAATTATGACTCAAATATGTAAGCGACAAAGTGAATAAGTTATGATTTGAAGGGGTCATTTCTTTCATCTGAATTCTTGCATCCTGTACCAAATATTTTCTAAAAGGCAAGATTTGGCAAAGGATCTGTTATAGGATTTAGAGAGAACAAGATAGAATACCGGAATATTGTTATTACTAGGGCAGAGATTAGAACAGGCACACGTGCTTTGGAGATTTTCAAATTCTTATCATATCCAGGACACGGGAAAGGTTGATGATCGGACTATCAAGTGTGTATCTGAACATATTTGGAATTTAAAAACGGATAATTTGTAGACTCCATGGTGGAATTTCAGGTCAACAGCTTGGCAATACGTTGAACATTATCCGTTGGTAATGAAGTTATATCAGGGTTGTTGTCTATTCAGATTTCTCAGAAATTACGAGTTCTTATTTCTTGTGACTGAACGCGTTTTCTAGTCATCTCATCATGTTAGATAATAGGCCTATATAACCAGATTGGCAGTTGTATCAAGTACGATATATAGAATTGAGAATCAAGCTCTGCCTATACTCTATTGCAGGTGCACATGATTTAGGTCAGTATGTGGGCATGAGTGATGATTACTACATTTCGGTACTAACATGCGTGAGTTGAGCTAATCTATTACATCCTTTGCACTCTGTTCGGCAAAGAGATACAAAACAAGTTTATTTTACGAGATATCTCAGGTGTGGTCTCTGGTGGAATCCCAGTCAATATGTTTGTAGTGTCTTGTCGTTTTCAGTAAAGATCCTATGCATTGGCGGAGAGAGTTTAGTGTAATACAAACTATTATCGCAAACTGATGAGAATTTCCATCAATTATAATTGTTCTGGTGTTACACGACGAATGCAAAAGTTTGATTGACATATAAATGTCAGAGGTGATCACAGAAGAGAGGTCAACAAAAACACGCGACTTCAGGCTGGTGATTTTCTGTGTTTTGATTGACGAGACTTCAATCAGGAATGACGTGTTCCCAATGGGAGCACGCGCAAATGTAACTTGAGAAAAAGCTATTTAATTAATTAACTGCATGCACAGTTATAAAAATTTCTTAAAAATTTGGAAATAAAAAAATTTCTTAATCTTTAATATACTGCAATAAACAAATACGTGTATTGTTTTCTGAATTAGAATAAACATAATAAAAAAACACAATCGTTTTAATCAGTATATAACTCGTGCATCTATTGAACAAGAGATTTATTTTAAAAAAGACAAATAATAAAAGAGACAATGCATACAGACCCGAAAGCGATTGATAAAAAGAAATATTTCAAATAAAAAAATCTACTGACAGTTTGGATTATTTTTCTTTCTAAAACAACAATTAAGGATCAATGCTTTTAGTATTTTTGTATTTTCTCTGCTTCATTCTTGTGTCTTTTAGAAGCAGACGACATTTTTTACCAAAAATATCTCGTTTTTTTTTATTAAAAAAAATTTACAAAGAAAGATGCAAACAATTTTTTTATAAAAGAGTTCATATTTTTTTTATTCTTTTAAAAATTTGTCGGAAAGTCCATTAAACATAGTTCTTTTGTTTATTCTACTTTTCAGAAATCCTGCCAGACTGCAGACACTTTAAGAAAAACAGTTCAGCGTCACCCTTTACTCGGGAAAAATTGTTGAGAATATGAAATGGCGAAATGTTTACACACCTTGCCTAAAATAGTTAAAATATTATTTTCTTTTAATATTCCCTTTTCTCCGATTTTGATTAACGAATTAACAATCATTTGATCCCAAGAACATTTTCGTTAACTTTCTTTTTTAGAGAATACTCTGAAACAATCTTTTTGTTTCATTCTCTTGTAAATTATTATTATTATTATTATTATTATTATTATTATTATTATTATTATTATTATTATTATTATTATTATTATTATTTATGTCTACGATGAATAATTAATGCTCTTTGAATAATTTAATCACACAGACTAAAACTTTCAGATGTTTGTAGCACCATTCAACGTTTACTGAAAATATTTTTGATATATTGGATCTCTTCCAAAATATTTAAAACAAATATTGCAATATTTCAGTGCTTCTTAATATTTTACTCTCTGTCAAAATATTTGATTCTTTATTTAGCTTAGTAGTAATTAAAAACAAAGCTAGTTGTTTATATGTCTTAAATAGCAATTAAAACAATTGTAGTACTTTATACGTATTAATTAGCAATTAAAACCAAAGCTAGTTCTTTATACGTATTAAATAGCAATTAAAAACAATTATAGTTCTTTATACGTATTAATTAGCAATTAAAAACAATTCTACTTCTTTATACGTATTAATTAGCAATAAAAAATATCTAGTTCTTTATATGTATTAATTAGCATTTAAAAACAATTCTATTGTTTATATGTATTAATTAGTAATTAAAAAACAATTCTAGTTCTTTATACGTATTAATTAGCAATTAAAACTATTATAGTTCTTTATACGTATTAATTAGCAATACAAACAAATCTAGTTCTTTATATGTATTAATTAGCATTTAAAAACAATTCTAGTTCTTTATACGTATTAATTAACAATAAAAAACAAATCTAGTTCTTTATACGTATTAATTAGCAATATGCGTTCATTACTTAAAACAAGGTATGAAATTTCTGTATTTTTACTTGACTAATGTCTAAATAATCTGTTGGGAAAAAAGCGTATTACGTTACAAGCGTGAACCGTGGAATGGCGTTTCCCCAATATACTGGTGGCGACACTAAAACGAAATAATTAAATATTTGCTATGAATGGAGAAGTAAAAACACATGTCGTCATTATCCTGTCGGTAATTGTAAAAGTAAGCTTCAATATTTATACTGATACCTCTACAAGCATTACTATTGAAAACACCACAAACAACAACAAAAAGCAACAATAACAGAAGCAAACTAACTTATCTTGCCACACCGTGGTAGAGGGATCACCCAAGTGGTGTAAAAGCCATCCGATTAACTAGATTCTGGTGAACGTGAAAGATAAATGTGTATAAAGGTAAGTTGTCTTCTGCCAATCTACGCCTATGCATGTGGTAAGCAAAGAGGTATCAGGCGAGGATCGCAAATAAATGGAATGAGAGTGACAATGTTTCTTTTTTTTATTGTTCTGGGTAAAAATTTCGCCGACTTCGCATACAACATTTGAAGCTTGCTGTTCTCTGTATCCGGAGTAAAACCCTGCAATATTGCAGGTTAACAAATAACTGTGACCGATGAAGACAACTTTACATGGACCTAATAAATTTGAGGTACGACATTAGGGAACTCTACGCAGAAAGGTGACTAACTTGACAATAAGAACAATAGCAACAATAATGACACAAACAATAATAATGACAATAATATTAAAGATAAGACAAGAAAGAAGAGAAATAAACAGAATTTAGAGAAAAGTAGAAATAACAACAACAATAAATAATAATAATAATAATAATAATAATAATAATAATAATAATAATAATAATAATAATAATAATAATAATAACGTTCGATTCGCATATAAAAGGCCTCGGGTTATTCCCCGGCGTCTCCAACTGCTATTTAGGATGCCAAAAAGAGAAAAAGAGGAACAGAAGGTCTGCTATATATAAATCAAAAGACCCTAAATCAAGTAAAAATAAGGAGAAAGAACTTAGCCACGGCATGGATCGACTACAAAAAAAAGCGTATGGATAATAGAACACTTAAACATATATAAAATACCTTGAAAATGTGATTGAAAATGCAATGAGAACATGGAGGCTGGAACTGATAGCAGATGGACAACACATAACAGAAAGTAACATACAAAGAGGCATCTTCCGAGGAGATTCAGTATCACCATTACTGTTCATCATAGCCATGATGCTACTGAACAATATACTGAAAAAGTGCGAAGCAGGACACCAGTTTTCTAATAAAGAGGAAGAAAATGAACCACCTGATGTACATCGACAATCTTATACGTTTTTGCAAAGACCGAAAAAGAACTAGAGACACTAATAAACACAACCAGGATCTTCAGCCAGGATATTAAATTAGAGTTTAGTATGGAAAAATGCGCACTTCTATTTATAAGAAAGGGAAAACTGGAGACGATAGAAGACATGGAATGACCCAACCAAACGGAGCTGAGGGCGCTAGGGGAACCAGACGCCTATACATACTTAGGATTTCTAGAAGCAGACACCATCAATGCAACAGAAATGAAAGAGAGAATTGGAAAGGAATACCTTAGGAGAACAAGAAAACTCGTGGAAACTAAATTATATAACACAAACCTAATAAAATGTATAAATACTTGGACAGTATCACTAGTAAGATACTCTGGGCCGTTCATAGGGTGAACTAAAGAAGAACTGAGCTAGGTCAATCAGAAGACCAGGAAACTCATGACCATGCACAATGCACTACATCCAAAGGCCGATATTGACTGACTACGTGAAAAAAAAGAAGGAGGAGAGGGGGCTAGTTTGCATAGAAGACTGTGTGAATGATAAAAAAACAACTAGAGAAATACATAATGCAAAGCAGGAAAGGATAATTATGGCAGCAAGAGACACTGGAAAAATAAACAAAACAGAAAAGAGAGAGACAAAGGATAAAACGAGAAAAGAAAAACCTACATGGAAGATTAATAAAATTACAAAAGATGAAAATAACGAAAACAATGGGACATGGATGCGAAAAGGACACGTACACAAAGAAACTGAATCCCTAATAACTGCAGCAGAGAATAACTCGACAAGAATAACCACACCAAAGCAAAGATCGACAAAACTGCAAATGCAAACTCTGTGGACAAAGAAACGAAACGATAAACTATATAGTAAGCGAATGCAGCAAACTGGCCCAAAAGGAACACAAAAACAGGCACGACTAAGTGGGGAGAGCAGTACAATATGAATTATGCAAACAACTGCATTTCAAACGCAGGGACAAATGGTACAAGCATAAGCTGGAAACAGTACTTGAAAATGAGAATCACAAAATTCTATGCGACATGGACATACAAACGGATAAACTCATCCAAGCAAGAAGACCGGATATCGTAATAATTAACAAGAAAGAAAAGTCCTGTCAAACCGTAGACATTGCTGTCCCAGCTGACCACAGATTAAATATCAAAGAAAAGGAGCAAATACACAGAGCTAGCCATAAGGCTGAAAGGGATCTGGATGATTAAGAAAATTAAGGTAATACCCATAATAGTAGGAGCACTAGGCACAATTCCGAAAAATTAAAAAAAAAGGATGGGAGAAATTGGAATCACAGGAATAGCTACAAAAATACAACGAATAACGATGATGAAAACAGCTGAAATATCAAAGACAACCTTTGAATGCGGAGATTAATACACATGAGCCACATGCACGGGCCAAACAAACTGCTGCACAGGCAAAACATGACGAAGCGTTACAGGGGACCAAGAACATTGAAGCTGCATATGTTCAAATTCTATATCCCCTCACCTATCCCCTCCCATTTGCCCGATCACCACCCCCTTCAAAAAGAGTGGTGCCAAATAGCCGAGAAGGGTTAAGGAGGATTGAAATACCGAAAAGAGAGCTCTGACCAGACCTCCGCTGGACAAGTGCGAAGAACTTGGGGCGGCTTATTGCCACTCAAATTCCAGTGGAGATCAATGGCCGCTGCCAGCGAGAAATCAATGTTTAGCAGCTGTTGCGATAACGCAAATTTATTTGCAAATGTTATCGAAAGAGGTGGAGAGTACTGGAAATCTGGGTAGACTTGTTGTCACTCAGCTTCCAGGGGACCCCACAAGTTGTTTTCAAGGAGAGATCTTTGATAACCTGTGTGAAAGGTCCTCGTGAACTACTACTACTACTACTACTACTACTACTACTACTACTACTACTACTACTACCACATGAACGAATATAAAAGCAAATCCCTTCAATTATTCAATTGTCTCTATACATTGAAACTCCTGAAGATAATACTAATAATTAGGGTTAGAACAACAGCATAGTTTTTTCATTGTTTTGACTCTTGAGTGGTTATCCGTTGATATCTTACATGCTTTTTATATAGAGTGATTAACTGTGTCTAACTGTGTCGGATATATACTCGAGAATCATGACAATGAAAAGAATATGCTGTTGTCATAGCTTTACTAATACTATTAATAACAGTAATCATAAAATACTGCTAAGTTCATTTTTAAAGTGCAAATAGTAATTATAGTAAAAATATTAGAGATAATTAGTTACCGTAATACAAATGTAATTGCATGTACGTTCTACCAAGCGTTAGTCGACTAATAAAAGTTAACATGTTAAAATTGTGTCTTTTAATAACCGCTTTTACTTTATCGAAACTTTGGACAGGAAAGACACTGAAGCTGAGTGTTCATTCTTCAGATAGTAGCCATAGTAAAAGTAATAAATATAGTGATAATAATAGGAAAGTCGAAATTGTATTACTAAAATAAAAGCACCAATATTAGGCATGCTTTTGTATTTATTTGCTTTCCCAATGAGCAAATTAGGCACAAGGCCGTTTTTGAATGTGGAAAGAGAGGGGGAGGTGGAGGGAAAAGAGGACCAGCTCTCAAGAGGTGGGAAATGGGAGCTGGATAGTGATTTGCACACTGGTATGTAGGAGTTGCCCCTACATTGACCAGAAGATTGCCGCAAGAGTAATGGTCTTTGATTGCAGCATCTGCTGGAACAGATTGTATTTATTTGCTTCCCCACTGAGAAAATTAGGCACAAGGCCGTTGTTTAATGTAGAGAGAGAGAGAGAGAGAGAAAGGGGGAGGGAAAAGGGGACCAGCTCCCGATGGGTGGGAAATTGGAGCTGAGTATTGACAATTGGTATGAAGGGCCGCCCCCACACTGATCAAGGTCCCACATGTGGGGTTGCCCCCACATATGGTCTTTGCTTGCAGTATCCGCCGGAACAGATACTACACTTTTATCTTGGCTAAAAGGCCACAACCCCCCCTCGCTGGGAGGAGCAGTGTTCAACCAATAAAGTTCTTGTATCTTCACTTGCTGAGCTCCGTGACGAGCCATGAAATGACCAGCACTATCCAATTGAGACATCTGTTTTTCCTTCTTTTGTGAAACCACAGAACAACACTTTATATTTTTATTAAATAAATTTATTTCAGTTGTCTCAAATGCTTTCACAGGGTCTGCATTTCGTCTACATGCTTATTCTTCCCAACCCGCTTCCTGGCCGTCTGTTCACTCCCGTGACAAACTCCAACTCTCCGTCTGTTCACTCTGGTGATAAACTCCAACTCTCGACTCTAAACTTCCCGACCTTCGTACCTCAGTTCCGCTACGTCATCATTCAAAAGCACACATTTCCCTTACCTGTAACTTTTCCACGTCTGCTTGCTCAATGTTATTTTGTTTATATTTAACCTAGCTAATTTAAATATTTTCGGTCAGTAGCGTTTTGCGAGATGATTGAAGATTTCTCGGAAATGAATAATCAATCACATATATCTAGAGCGAAACAGAAAATATTACCACCTGTTCCTGTGTAAGATTACCTTAAGCAATGGGGAACCACAGTGTCAATTTTCATTTGCGGCATCATTATGGCTATACCATGGTCGAGTTTTAATTCTATAGTGCTACCACAAAATTCATATTCGATCAGACTAGTTGTTCCCATGATTTTTAGTCACGTTGTGATCCAGAATCTAAAGATGCTGTTTGGAATTACTTTCCGAATGAAACAGTGAACATCTGTTAGAATTTAGTCTCAGAAAATTGTTGGGATAGGAAGCATTGAATCGGCAGCTGAAATAGAATACTGAATGTAAATAAAACTCTTGCTTTATTCTTTTAAATAATATTCTTATTATATAAAATAAATAAAGTATTGCATCATCGCTGACGAAATGGGGATGGGGTTAATAGACATATATGCGTCTCTCCCAAGCAAAGACGAGTTGTACCACCCAAAAAATAATTCACTACAAAAAGAAATCAACACACGAAGCTTATTTTCTAGAACTGCACGCATGTGGAACTCTTGCGTTAGCATGTTTCTCAGCTGATTATAAAATGTGTTAAAAATTATTTCTCACATTCCCAATTTTCTCCCGGCAGAAGCAAAAGAATCAACAAATACAAACCTGTCAAACTCCAGATTTATTCAAATGTAATAGCAATGAAAGTTTATTAGTTCTGGTTAGTTTGATAAAAGATAAAGGAATTATCTTACCTCCCTACACGAGGGAGCTTGCTGTTTTTTTTTAGTCCATCCGTATACCGAGTTCTGCGTGGACTGAAAAATAAAGCATGATACAAAAAGCGCTCCAAGCAAATCACCTGACACATCCAAAATTAACCAATGACGGCCGACCACTAAACTGCGTGGGCGGCTGAACAAAAGAAATGGCGAATTTAAATGGAATTTCTCACACATGATCGTCTTCAAGTTTAATGGAAACAATTTCCTGATGTGCTGCGGGTTTTAACCATCAAATTATACCAAATTTTCACCACTAATGATCACTACGTTGTTTCTTCTTTGACAAGCTTACACTTATAAACCCTTAACCTCTAGTGGCTTCCGGCTATTGATAAGAGGTGATCTGTAAAAAAGAAAAAAACATAAGCATCAAAAGCACTTTCACCTATAGCACACCTGTGACTTCAGAGAGGTCCTGTACAGGGCTAACATTTTTTGCTCTTCCTCATCAGTCAATCATATTAGAAATGAGGGTTAATTGCAGCTCAACACAGTTATAGTCAGCTAATGTACTTCTTAATTTCCTCGTCGCGTTACCGGAATCGGTGACAAGGCAAATCCGTTTCTTTCGCTTTTTTTCTCTCGCGTTTCTATCTCTCCTATGCATGTACACTTTTTAATTACGTTTTCTCACAGTTTTCTTCTTTTTTTTTACTTAACAATTATCCCAAATTTTTTAAAAGTCTTGTTTTAATTAAATATTATTGAAAACAGTTTTAAAGAATCATTGAAAATACTTTTTTCCTCTCTTTTTTATATTAATAAGTTTATTTTTATACTATTATAAACATATATTTATTATATATATAAAATAAAATAAAAAAAAACTTTTACGTGTTCCGCAACGTTTCGTCTTTATTACAAGACTTACTCGGTATGATTAAATTGAAGAAAATAAAATACAAGTACAATATTTAAAAATATATTTGTTCAAAACGAATGATACGTTGGCATTTAAAATGTGTATAGTGTTGTCGAGTGAGGGATATTAAATTATATATCATTTTTCTTGTGCACTTTTTTAGTTAAAATATAAAAATCTAACGCGAAAATACCCTCTAAACTACGTAGTAGAATGTGATTAACTGAAAAAATCAAATGAAAAAAAACTAATATTGCCCCCCCCATCAACGAATAAAACAGTATGCTTTTCTCAGTAGACAAATTATAATGAGACAATTAAGTGCAAAGAGAATTTAAATTAAATTGATATTTTAAAGCTAGGACAGAGTTCTATTTTAGAATAAATACAAACATTGTTTCTAGGCGTAGGTATGCCTATCTGTATTTTTAGCTTCCGGAAAAATATGATTGTTTTCGTAATTTTTAGTTCTCAATTTACGTGCTGACCAGCAAAATTTATAGACTTCCTCTGAATAAGAACATTTTAAGATTTTATTTGTATTCCCTGCTGCAAAATAAAAAATGCCGTTGATTTTCATTTACAGAGTTTAAATTTAATTTAAATTACATCTAAGTAAATCGCGATATACCCAAGCAGTCATGCGGGATGGACAAGCCGTGGGGTCCCAATTTAGAATCTCACTAGATTCAGCCACTTTGACCAGTCGTAGACGAAGCACGTATCAGTGGATAATTGTATTTTAAAAACAATATATTTATATTGCTACTTGGATGCAGGGGGGTTATAATTTGGGACTTTATCTATTTTATGGAATTGAGAAACGAGTTTCCGTTTACATTGCATTGCAATTTAAACATTAAGTACTGTCAGCGAGTAAGGAAAGCGGGAGTGATATCCGAAATCTAACAGATTAAGTAGAAGGCTTTCAGGCATCTCGGTACTTCTACACTGAAGATATTGTATTGGGCTACTTGTTAAGTCCTAAGAACTGTGTGAATTTATATTGCTTCGATTAACCGTGCATAAAATAGTAGGAAGGAAAACTTCGTTTGTGCAAGTAGTCTTCAAGAGAATAACTCCAAAAATAACAAAGATTTGTTTTTCTTTCTTCTTTTTACCGCGACACTAGTCCATATTATCCTGGACATCTACTTGAAATTGGACTCAAGCAATCTCAGTTTAAACACATGATTACGCGACTCTTTCTTCACTATTAAGTTTTGACAACACTTATAAAGTTTTTCTATTGTTTAGTGAAACTAAAAGGAAGCTTTTCGAAACATATACGTGCACATACAAAAATTAACTAATAAACAACAATGGTCGTACCTTGCTTTACTGCAATTTCACGATATTACCAATCTTCGAAATTGTGCAAACACATCTCAAATGTCGGATGTACACATACACATACGCATACACATACGCATACACATACGCATACATATATCTACGAAGGTCATACAAAACGTAATATATCCAATTTTGTAATTAAAATTGTTGAAGACCTACGAAGATGGAAGTGATATCATTAAAACAGACGATCTTCCAGAACTTTTTTTCTACATAATCACCACCAATTCCAATGCATTTTTGGCAGCAATGGGGTGATGGGTGCGCATAGGCTTCTATGGCGCGTTTTTTTCACTCACATCTTTGTCGGTACATTGAAATCGACGAACCCATCTCGTAACTGCGCTGACATCAACTGCATTGGCTTAGTAAACGCTCAACAGGCGCCGGTTAATGTTGATCGGTTAAATTCTTTCAGCATGGAGGTATTCAATGATCTATCTCTGCTTCTGACGCGCGTTAATGACAGAGGTTGCTTTCTTAAAGTCTCACACGGTCAACATCTTTAACAGAGATGAAACTTGAGGTCATTAATGGATAAGTGTAGTCATAAATCAAATGCAATTTGCATTCCTCTCTGATCCATTCCGGCGAAATAAAAAATAGGAGACATTATGTTTGGAACGCCCCTTGTATATTTAATAAGGTAAACAATGGGCTGTTATATAGACAGTAGAGCAGCGCTTTTTAGCGGATGCGCGTTGGTAGAGTCGATATTAAATGCTTAGCTATAGAGTATGACATAGCAAATATGAAAACGAAAAAGTCAAACCCGAACAGAATTCAAATTTTTTATTTTTTTGTATTTACATAGTAGTCACCACTTATCAAGACCCGGAAGCCACTCGGGGATAAGGGTTATTGCGTGTACAGTAATCAATGGGATAGTATCATAGTAATCATTAGTATTGGAGATTTGATAAAGTGTCTTACTTAAGGGGGCGATCATCAGGAATTTGTTTATGTTGGACTTGAAGACATCCAAGTTGTAGTCAGGTGGGAAACAGGCGAACGGAAGAGAGTTACTTTTTGATTTAAGCACAGATAAAGAGTGGGGAAAATTATTGACACTGGTTACAGTCAGACGGGTGTTTATCATGAAAGATTGGCGAGGTCTTGGATATAACCTTAAACTATATCCGATAGTGAGGCCCAAGTTTGCGGGTTCTGGGGAGTGTGGAGCCACCCTTTAATTGCCATTGCTCCCAGGTACACTCTGACCCGGAATGGTTGTACCTGTTAGAATCCCAACTATGGATTAAATAGAAACCGACTTGAAATGAAAAATATATTCTATTAAATTTTTTTTCTTAAATCACTGGATTCGGCATTAAATAACCTGAAAAGGGTTGATGTGCCGTAAGTAAACCAACCATATAACCATATAACCAAGATTGGCGATGTCGGACACGAGCTTGGAGCTCAGACGAGCACTTGCCATGGAAATAACGATTAAGCAAAGACAGGCTCGCAACGTCTCTTCTGTGGGAGAGAGGTTGCAGGGAAGGGAAAAGGGCATCCCCCACTAAACCAGGAAGTTTATTTTGTACTCTGTCAAGGCAGGATATGTAAAATTACTCCATACCTTAGACCAGTGACATTATAACTGATTACCTATCAGGCCTAGAACTTTCGTCAGCTAAATAATGTTGAAAGAAACTCAACTCTCTTGCCTTGATGTTAGATGCAATTTATTATACATTGTTTTGAAATACGTATTAAGTTTTTATAACCAGTGAGGTATAATGCACTTGTTATGAAGTGAACAATGGATATTGATTGCGACATTATCCATTTTACCAAAATCAGTAATGTAAGTAAAATGCATATTTACAGAAATATATAAATAAAAACAGTAAAAGGCTGAAAACAGATACAAACTTACTATTTAATGCTTTATTTTTCAACAATGTCAATAATTGCAAAGATACTGGGTTTACATAGTGTTACCTTCACTTTATTGGAATTCCATTCGTTGAATTCATATTCAATGATATATATACACAAATATATACTTAATTTTAATGCATATATATATATGCATATCTATATATCAACGTCTATATATGCATACATATATATCTGCATGTATATATATATATATACATATGCATATATATATATATACATAAATGCATATATATATGAGTATATATATATATATATATATATATATATATATATATATATATATATATATATATATATGGTGTTCCAAAAGTCTTGAGCATATTTCAAATCCTTATATCTGCTTTACTACGAATTGTAGTAAGATGAAAGTAGTGTCATTTTCAAGCTAAACGCATTAATTTTTTTCGTAATGCTATTGCTTTTTTTTCCTCATTCCGTTTCAGATCCTAATCCTTAATATGGATCGAGATACTTAATGTCAAAATGTACTTAAGACTTTTGGAACATCCTGTATCTATATATACAGATATATTAAAATACAGGATGAAAATAAAAAAAAATAAGCAGGAAAATACCGAGGAAATCAAATTGTCTCGACATGTTCGCCAAACTCTCAACGTTTACCTCTCATTTATTGAATACATGTTCAAGAGTGACACAAATATTAAAAAAGTAGTGACGACCCAACAGAATTTCAACTTTTTCGCCACACTTGTAACAACCTTTGCCAGTTACACGAGGACGAGATTTTGATATTCTTTTTTGAGCTTCTGTCTAAACTTCTGACTGACCACCAATATGGATTTAGACAAGCCCGTTCCACAGCAGACATTCTAACTGTAATCTCTGAACGTATATACCATTCACTGGACAAAGCGGATGAGGGCAGAGCGGTAGCTCTAGATATATCTAAGGCTTTTGACAGGGTATGGCATGAAGATCTACTCAGGAAGATTAGATCTTACGGTATCACTGGTAATACTTAACATAATTAAATCCTTCTTAGATAAGAGAAAAATCCAGGTTGTCCTCGACGGTCGTACATCTAAACAATATGATATAAATGCGGGAGTGCTCCAGGGGTCTATCCTTGGACCTCTATTGTTCCTGATATTCACAAATGACCTCCCCGATAAAATTGCCTCTGAGATGCTGAGAACCTAAGCGATATTGAAAACGCCCTCGGTGATTCCATTGCTAGCAGAAAGCAAGATGCTTACGTTACATGCATAAATACACTTGTTTTGCGTTGGCAAAAGTTGGTTGGTTCTGATGGTGCTTATTTCAATCAATAAATATTCCTTTGAAATGAGATAAGTTCATCTGAATTTAAAAGTTAATAAACCGCAAGAACTTTCTGCGGAAAAGATAGAAAAACTAACAGATTTTTACAGTAGTCTAGATATCATCATTGTCTCTGTTTACCAATATAAAAATAAAGTGAAGTGGAAGGACAATGGTTTCATTATTGATTGTTAATAAGCAAATGGAGGAGAGCTGCAGAGGGATAATTATAAATGCAGTATGACACAAAAGCTGGGTTCAATGAAGTAAGCTAGATCCAAAAACGTAATGAAAAATAGACAATTTCATGAATGATTTTAAATATCTAATTAGGAATATTTTACATGTAATATTATGAGTAGAATATATATGAAAAAAGCCGAATGAAAACAAACGTCGATTAGCAAAGTTTAATAATAATAATAATAATAATAATAATAATAATAATAATAATGATGATGATGATAATAATAATAATAATAATAATAATAATAATGATAATAATGATGATGATAATAATAATAATAATAATAATAATAATAATAATAAACGCAAATTCGAAAGAAATGGCGAGCACTGGAAATCTGGGGAAACTTGTTGTCACTCAGACTGTAGAGAATACCACAAGTTGTTTGCAAAGAGAATTCCTTGATGATGGCCTGTGCAAAAACTCCTAGAGAATGAATGAATAAATAATAATAATAATAATAATAATAATAATAATAATAATAATAATAATAATAATAATAATAATAATAATAAACGCAAATTCGAAAGAAATGGCGAGCACTGGAAATCTGGGGAAACTTGTTGTCACTCAGACTGTAGAGAATACCACAAGTTGTTTGCAAAGAGAATTCCTTGATGATGGCCTGTGCAAAAACTCCTAGAGAATGAATGAATAAATAATAATAATAATAATAATAATAATAATAATAATAATAATAATAAATAATAATAATAATAATAATAATAATAATAATAATAATAATGTGTTAATTTTGACTGCACATTATTAAAGACGACGGAGTTCCCTGATTTGTTAATATAAATTTTATTGCACGACTCTGCAAGCTGCAAATTAATAGAAGCAAGTAAATAAATACAGGGCAGTTTATATTACACTTTATTTTTTCATATTAAAAGTCCACACCGAAATAATATAATGCTATGCATAATAACAGCAATTTTGAAAAAAAGACAAACAAACAAACAGACAAAAACACAAAACACCAACTTACATATCAACTAATTCCTGGAAATCGAAAACGCTTCAGATGGATCAAAAATAAGGCTTGGATTCATACTCACCGAATTAAAACCACAGTAACGCAAAAGCTAGCCTGCAGAGTCGAGGTAAATACAAGAAAAAAAATGTAAAACTCCGTCGTTTTTATTGAAAATGTGGTGTTTATATATATATATATATATATATATATATATATATATATATATATATACTTGTACTTTTTGTAGTAAAAGAAATCCCATACAGTGCTCTATTATTAGGGAAAAACCTTTCTCGAAATAAGAGCAATATATTTTTTTGTATAATATATACAGGAATTTACATCGGTAGTCGGTACCGACGGTTTCAAGCCCGGTAGTTGAGGACTGCTCTTAATGTCCGCCTCCGGCTCTCTTCAGCCGACTCTCATCATTATATATATATATATATATATATATATATATATATATATATATATATATATATATATATATAATGATCGTCACTTCTTGACAGAACAAGACCATCCTTCATTTTGCTTTATTGCGTGTATATATATATATATATATATATATATATATATATATATATATATATATAAAGAGAGAGAGAGAGAGAGAGAGCGAGAGATAATGTTAAAATACCATTAACATAAAAGTTTTAATAAATAATTACGTCCAATTATAACACTATCAAATAGATATAAATATTAGTTATTATGAGATCATTAAATTTGATTTTCTTCAGGATAATTTTATACTGAGCATTAAGAAATACATAACACGTATGTGTATGTGTCCATATTTCAAGACGGACGCACAATATTTGTTTGGATTTATCGAATGAGAATATTAATTATTTACATTTAAATTGCTTTTCTTTAGATTATTTTCTTTATCAAAATTGATATTATGTACTTCCTGCAGCCTTCTTAATATGTGTTGCCAATTTACGTTATATTTTATCCATTAACGAATTGATGACACATAGAGATAAAAGCCCGAAGGTAAACAATATATTATAATGGATGTACATTACGAATTAACGTATGATACACATGATTCGGTATAAAATATCCCCATTCGTGGAATGTTCAGTCAATTATTTCCAATCTTCAATATTTTATATTCTTTCCTTGTTTCAGTCTCCGTTCTAAAGGGTTATTAAAATTGCAAGAAATTGTTTCATGTGTCCAAATTTGATGAAAATGAAGTTTAAACAGCAAATAATTAAAAAAAAGTCATAAATTCACATTTCTCGTGTTTATTTACTATTGTGCCCTTCATCGTCTTTCGATGGCGTTGCGGTGGTTACAAATAAAAATGCTTTTCAGCTATGCCACATTTTCACGGCGATATAGCTGGATCCATGGCTGTCAATCGGCTGTGGATCAGATAGCTGTAGAGGAGATCCTCTTGGCACGGTAGCTTGTGAATTTTGTGGATGTCACGGACGTGGCCTTACTGTAACTGGAAAATACAAAAAAGTAATATTAAATCGGGTGGTTTGTGGATATGTTTGGCGTAAGGTCACATCCATGACATCCGTATAACGTATAAGTTGTCATACTTAATAAATTTCATAATTTAATATTTGTACAGTTACCGTGATTTACATCAAATTTACACTTAACCGCTGCGATATATTCGGTTAAGCGTATATTTGATGTAAATCACGGTAACTGTACAAATATTAAATTATGAAATTTATTAAGTATGACAACTTATACGTTATACGGCTGTCACGGATGTGACCTTATTGTAACTGAAAAATAAATACAAATCAATTAACAATAAATCATATAAATTACGTATTTTGTGGACTCCGCAGATGTGATCTTATTGTAATGAAAAAAAAAAAAACAAACAAAAAAAACTGAGTTATATAATGTTTGAGGTTTGTGCCACATACGTAGCATTAAGTAAACTGTAAAAACACCTGGTAGCTTGCATATTTTGTGGATTTGACGGATGTAACTGTAAAATCCTTAAATCAAAATTAAACATGCTAGCTTATAAACTTGGGGGATGTCACGGACGGAACTTTACCGTAGCATAAAAACAATATATAAGTAACTATATTAATCTTATAATTCAGAATTGATAAATAAATATATGAACGATTTCTCTTCAAATAAAACAAATCTACTTACTATAGACTCTCTACATAAGATTAGCCTTCGCAGTTTATCTGGGTAAGTTTATGCAGTCGTGGATTTTCCTAAATATTTAATCATGGCTGCCCGTTGTATGGTTCCAGTATTTCTATTGATTTCACTTTCTTCCATTCATATATCCAGGTTTTTCGGGACTGTTCATACTGTTCCTACGATTACTGATATGATATTGACGTTATTCCACTCCAATTCTCAGTTTTTTTTTTAGTTTTTCTGTCTTATTATTACACACCCTGTTGTCTGGTGTGACAGCAAACTGTATGATGTGCCACGGTTTTTCTTTCCGTTTGTTAACTATTATAACATCCGACCCTTTTCCCGTATAAGTTGATCCGTTTCTTGCGTCCGCGTCTTAGATGATTGTGTGATTTTCGCTATCACATACTATTTCCGGTTTCATTACGATTGTGTCCAAGTTCAAAATGCAGTCTGTTGCATAGTTCCCAGTGTACTTTCCTCCACAAGCAATCGTATTTATTGGTATATTCTTTTGGGATTAGTTTGCAGCATTCACGAATAATGTGATTTACTGTCTTGTCTATTTGTTCAGAGTTTGCATTTCCTGTTTTTCTAGGTTTTATTTATATTAGCTTTGATAGTTTTAATCTCATTTTTGCGCGCAGCTGTTAGTGGCGGTTCTGTTTCTCTGTTCAAATGTCATTTTCGTAGGCATACCCATGTGTTTTTGCCGTTCTCCTCACTCGATACTCTTATGAATTGGCCTTGTAGCAGTTTTTGTTTGTATTTTTCATTCTTTATTTCTTCGATTTCTGTTTCTGTTTACGCTGTTTTTTTTGTGTTGTTTATTTTGACGGTATCACTGGTTAATGTATTCAGCTTTTCTCTGCTGTGAAATATGTATTTTTACGATTATTTGTTTTAACTTTACCACAATCTTCTATACTTACTATTCCCCTTTACTCTTTCTCATGTAAAATCGGACAGTTTCATCGATTGTTCATAGTCATTAGTTTCCTAGACTTGTTCACGATGCATACCTTTCTGTTAGTCCAAATTTTGAGCTACTTCGTGAACAATAGAAAGGATGCCGAAAATGACAAAGACAAAGACATGACCAAAAGATCCGGAAGAAATAAAACGTAATAAGAAAGATCGACGATAACAAAGCATACAAAAGGCTCTCTAAAACATGGATAATAGAATGCCTGAGAATGTACAAAATACCAGACCAGATTATCAACTGGGTAGAAAATGCAATGAGAACATAGATATCTTAACTTACAGCTGACGTAATAATACATAACTTTTTATTAAAATACAAATAAGTATCTTCCAATGAAAACTCCTTATCATCACTACTTTGTATCATAACCATGATGCCTTTTAATATACTCAGAAATTTCCTAGTCAGATACAATTACACTAATGCAGATGAAAGAATGGACCACATAATATACATGGACTATCTGTGACTTTTTGCAACTGACAAAAAGAAACTAAAGACGCTAAAATAACATTAACCACTTCAACCAGAATATCCATACTAAATTCGGTATAGGAAAGTGCGTACTGTTGGTTACAAGAGGGGGAAAACTGGTGACAACGAGATATATGGAACTACCAAAACAAGCGAAGATGATGGCAAAAAGGTTATCAGTGATACCTAAGAATAATTGGGAGGTTTGGATGCACCCTATGAAAGCAACAGAGAAACTTGGGAAGGAATATCAACAAGAAACCCCCAGAATTTAACCTATACAGTAGCAACCTAATTAAAGGCATACACACATGGACAGTATAACTATTGAGATATTCTAGACCGTTCATAAGTGGAACAAAATAAGACCGAGGAATCTCGACCTGAAGAGCAGTAGACTCATGCCTTTACTCAAATAATGATGCTGTCCGAATCCATGTGAAAGGAAAGACCGGAGAAGATGATTGCCTTGTCTGGAAATCATTATGAATGATACAAAAAAAAATTAGAAACATACATAACGTAGAATACAAGAAGAAGACTTACTGCAGCAAGAGATACTGAACAAATTAGCAAGACACAAAACAGAAAAAAAAAGAATAAGGCGAGAATAAAAATCCGGGAAGAGAAACAGCTAAACGAACAATTCATAAGGATAGCAAAAGATGAACCTTATGAAAACACTTGGACATGGCTACAAAAATGATATTTAAAAAGAGAAACTGAATCATTAATAAGAGCCGTGCAAGATAACGCGATTAGAACTAACTGCATCAAAGTAAATCCCAACAAGAAAACAGAAAAGAGCAAATGCAGATTCTGTAAATGTAAGTGTAATAATTTTCACCTGGACCCCACAGCAAAGCACTAATTAAAATTCAATGGCGTAATGTGAATGGGAAATGAGACATTGGGGAAGGTTACTGCTACTTTAATTCCAGTGATAACCAATGGTCATTTGCAGCAAGAAGTCAACAGCAATGGAGTATTGCAATGATGCACATTTATTTGCAAGGTTTATCAAAAAGAGATGGACAATACTGGACATCTGCGGGGAACTTGTGATTCAAACTCCAAAAGAGCATTAACTGTTGTTGTTAATGAGAAACCTCTGGTGATTCCTCGTGTGAGAACCCCTGGTCAGTATGCAAACTCTGTGGTTAAAGAGACGAAACAAACCATATAGTAAGGGGATGCAGAAAACTGGCCCAAAAGGAATAAAAAAACAGGCACGGCCCAGTTGGAAGGATAGTACACTGGGAATTATGCAAACAACTGCATCTCGAATGCACAGATAAGTGGTACAAACATAAGCTGGCAGCAGTACTTGAAAACGAGAATCACAAAGTCCTATGGGGCAAAGACATATCAAACTGATAAACCCATACAGGCAAGAAGACTGGATATCCTAATAATTAACAAGAAAGAAAAATCCTGTCAAATCATAGACTTTGCTGTTCCAGTCGACCACAATGTGAATATCAAAGAAAATGAGAAACGGAGCAAATACACAGAGCTAGTCAGAGAGCTGAAAGGGATATGGAAGATGAAGAAAATCAAAATAATACCTATAATAGTAGGAGCACTAGGAACAATCCCGAAAAACTTAAAAAAAAAAAATGGGAGAAATTGGAATCAGAGGAATAACTGAAAAAATATAACGAACAACACTAATAAAAACAGCTGAAATATTAGAAAACCCTTGAATGTGGAGACTAACATACATGAGCAACAAGCGCTGACCAGAAAACTGCTGCAGAGGCAAAACATGAAACGCCACACAGAACCAAGAACATCGAATTCGTATATCTATAAGTTTTCTACTCCCCCATTACCACATAACTGAACCTTTCCCACCTAAAAACTGAGACCAAACAGCTAAGTAGAGTCAAGGAGGAAGGCAATTCCGAGGAGAGAGCACTGACCAGATCTCCGCTGGGTTAGGGCGAAGAGAACTGGGACGTTCGGGAAACTTATTGCCACTCAAATTCCAATAAAGACTAATAGCCGCTGTCAACGAGAAATCAATGGCAAGCAGCTGTTGCGATAATGCAAATTTATTTGCAAATATTATCAAAAAAGGGTGAGAGTACTGGAAATCTGGGGAGACTTGTTGTCACACAGCTACCAGAGACACCACAAGGAGAGATCTTTGATGGCCTCTGTGAAAGCTCCTTGTAAGTCAATAATAATAATAATAATAATAATAATAATAATAATAATAATAATGATGATGATGATGATGATGATGATGATGACGACGACGACGACGACGACGATGATGATGATGATGATGATAATAATAATGATAATGATGATGATGATGATGGTGGTGGTGATGATGATGATGATGATGATGATGATGATGATGATAACAATAATAATAATAATAATAATGATGATGATGATGATGATGATGATGATAACAACAATAATAATTATAACAATAACAATAATAACAATAATAATAATAATAATAATAATAATAATAACAATAATAATAATAATAATAATAATAACAATAATAATAATAACAACAATAATAATAATAACAATAATAATAATAATAATAATAATAATAACAATAATAATAATAATAATAATAATAATAATAATAACAATAATAACAATAATAATAATAATAATAATAATAATAATAATGATAGCAAGAGACACTATAGCAATTAAAAAAACAGAAAGCAGAAATGCAAGAAATAAGCGAGTAAAGAAAAATGAGAAGAAAAACAGCTTTACGGTGGATTCATAATGATGACAAAAAAATGAAACTCACGAACGACATGTCTGTGAAAATAATACCTAAACAGATAATCTGAATCATTAATAACATCCGCACAAGATAATGCGATTAGAACCGACTATATCAAAGCAAATAAAACAGGACAAAATAGAACAGCAAATGCAGACTCTGTGGACATCGGAACGAGACGACAAACTATATAATAATCGAATGCAGAAAACTAGCCCCAAATGAATATAAGAATGGATATAACCAAATGGTGAAAGCAGTACACTGGGAATTATGCAAGCAACTGCATCTTGAATACCCGATTAAAGATACAGACAAAAACCAAGAGAAATACTTGAAAGCGAGAACCATAAAATCCTGAAAGACATATGGAGAATTAAAAAAGATAAAATAAGACAAATAATGATAGGTGCACTAGAAACAATTCCGAAAACTTCCCGAGAAAAAAAAAGAATAAGAGAAATTGGAACTAGGGGGGATGGCTGAGGAGATACAACAAATCGCGATAATGAAAACAACTGAAATATTAAGGAATATCCTTGAACGCGCAGACTAATACACATGAACTACAAGAACCATCTAACCACTTTAAAACAGCAACGGAAGTAAATCTGAAAGAAACAAAGAACACCACATGGAACAACAACAAAGTGAAATTGAATAAACAATCATGGAGTCGGCATCAACTGCCAGTAGACAAAAGGTTAGTGAGGATGTAAAAATTCAGGAAAGCAGGTACCAACCAGACTTCTACTGGATGAGTGCTATGAGAGAACTGTGACCTTAGTAAACAACACCACATACACTAACCGTGGCCGCAAAGGGTCGTCCGATGTGTTGAGCTGTATCCTCAAGCATTGAACCGTCCGGATTAACATTTTGAAGGTGCTGGCAATGGTCTTGTTGTCAGAACTTGAATGTACAGTGGGGCGTCACCGATCTCGCTCCTTGAACATCGTGTCACTTTCAGACTTGATAAAAGGTGTCTATCGCACTTGGGATTCGTTCCGGACTTATAACTTAGATATAAATATGTCACTTGTCCCCATTCCCCTCCTCCCCCTTTTTTTAAATGGAGAGTAGATAATACAGTGGATGTGTTATCGGCAGCTCCAGTAACTCTCGCTTCTCCTATTTTGTCATTCAGTCCTCATTCAATGAGTGATTCTTCTGACAAAGGGTGAAGAAAAAGCTGCTTAAAGGTCGGTAGTACTTGGTGACCAGTAGTCTGAGATGTCGGAAATTTTTCTCTCTCTGTCTGTCCTTGTGGCCATGTCACTAGTAAGGGTGCTGGAGGTAAACGTTTGTCTGGGCTGACGTTATCCGCCTGATAGTCAGGGACCCGAACCTTGGATTAACCACTAAGGAGGCTGTCCTATCAGCAGCGCAAAGTACTGTGACTGCTGTATTGCCATTTGGTGAGTGGATCTGGACCATGCATTAGTCTCTGGTGGGTAATTGTTACGGCTTTATCTTTTCGTGTGCTACAAACAAAAATTTTCCTGTCTTTTTCTCTCTTACTTTCCCTCTCTGTACTGCTCTAACCAAGTATGCCGACCTATTCCACAAATCCCAAAACCTCAACATGAAATATCTCCAGAATAAAAACTCGATTAAACCTAGAACCCCATCTTCCGACGTAGACCCCTACTACCAGGTCTCCTTCTCCAACATCAGGGGTCTACGTTCCAACCTTCCAGAGGTTGAAACCCAATTACAGGAGACGAAACCGGACATATTATTTCTCAGTTAAACTGGAATAGGTCCGACCACTTCCCTAGATGAGTTCATAATTAACGGATACTCCAATTTAACAGCTAAATCTGACACCCAAGATCGCCATGGGCATGGAATATGTGCCTACATTAAGGAAATCAAAACGCGGATTCCATGAACAAAGCTTCTTTCTTAGAACTGCACGCCTGTGGAACTCTGTTCCGTCTGCCTGCTTCCCTCTGGACTACAACTTGGGTGTCTTCAAGTCCAATGTTAACAAATTCCTAATGAACCGCCCTCTTAATTAAACTCTTCATCAAATCTCCACACTAACGTAATGTACTTGCAATAACCCTTATCCCTGAGTGGCTTCCGGGCCTTGATAAGTGGTGATCACTGTGTAAAAAAAAAAAAAAAGATAACTGGCCAACAAGTGCATTGTCGGCAACAGAAAAAGAAAACCGGAAACAGAACAATATCATATTTATCGCACCACACTGTACATATTAAAAATATATGTTAAATTTACAGTTCTGTTATTTTACTAAAGTAATTATAGAAATATAAGGTAAGCTTTTATTATCTTATCTGAAAAGTTTGAAGCATTATTAAATCTGTTTTATTTTTAATATGTATTGATTATTTGACAGGTGCGCGGTGCATCGCTCAACGAATAAGATTTAGTAAACGAAGTAGATTAAAAAAAAGAATAAATAGAGATTATATGTATAAAAGTTTTCACTGAATATATTCAAGCATCACTTCAGGATTAAATATAGCCAGGAGTGGAAATCTTTAGAAAAACAAAAAACGAGTGAATAGGTTTGATAAACATCATCAGACGAATCAAGAAACAGTCAGAACATTTTTTCTCCTGTTATTTTTTATTTCGTTCATTCAAGCAGGTTGATATCTTTCCACCATAGTAGAAAAACGACTTTGAAAAGTAAATAAAAGAGAAAAAAAAGGTTAACAGATCAAATAATCACGGAAGCGAAAATTCCTGCAACAAATAATACAAATTCTTTTCATCCGCCCTTTAATGAAATTCGTTAGGAATCTTTAAAATTCAAAAAACGGAAAATCTGGTTTTTCAATAGAAATACCTTTCTAAAAGCGCTCTTTGATTCGCATGATCAATGAGAAATCACTTTTCATACTTTAAATATATATAAAAACCAAAGATTTTTAAAAATATTTCATTACATGATACGCATTTAGAAAATTATTTTGTTAGAACTGTCCCGTTTAAAAATATCGGTTGTAAAATAGGTGCTCATTTTCTAAGCAGTTTCCAAAAGAATCTATGAAGAAAATATGCACAGATTTAGCAATTTAAATGCATTTTTTCTAAAGCATGTATATCAATAATAATTCGAAGTTAAAAGCAAAAAAAATACGAATAATTTTTGCGGTGGTAATACTGCAAAAATAAAAAGAGAAGTAAATTGATCAGTTTGTTTATTCTTGTTGAGGAAAATAAAACCAAAATATATGTTATAAAGAATAGATAACAAATATATGAGCAAAAAAAACCAATAACGTTTCTAATTCTTAAATAGTCAATAACAAGTTTAATGCTAGTTAAACTTCATTTTCATATGACTTGTGTACACACCCACAAAAGAGCACTTTTAGAAACCACGCATATAAAGAGCACTTTATATTTAGTTGGCGCAATTACCCTTGGATTTTGCGCAATTACCCCAAAGTACTGTATTTATTATTATAGATTTAATGTTTTATAGATTATTATATTGTAGCGAATATATATATATAATTCCGACAAAAAGAAAGTCCACACTTGTAATTTTTTCAAAACTGTAAATTTAAGCTAAATTTAATGTAACTGTTTAAACAACCTATACCTCATTTGATTCGCCTTTTATTCCCCTATAATTTTACCTGTTCATATTTGACTTTTAATTGAAATATTCTAGTGTTTATATCAATGAAAAAAATAACTTCAAATTAAGGAGGCAAAAAGAAAGTCCGCAACAACAAATTCGCTTAAAACCAGCTTAAATTATCGCCCCTTAATTAGTTAAAATATCCACCAACAGGCAATAAAGCATCTCTAATCGTGATTGTTGTTGTTCCAGGTTATACAACGTAATATTTAGTCCATATACCACGAATTTCTTTTAGTGATCGTCAGGAGCTTATTAATCTCCACCTTCCTTTCTGGTTTATCCAATCGAAAAATCGGCCGTAGATTGAAATGCACGGCACGAAAGACTGTGCAAAAGCACCAAAACACCGGCAGTGTTCGTGATGCCCTAAATCTCGTCCTACTAGAGTTACTTATAACAGAGAAGACAATGCTATTTAGATCCGCAGCCTAAGAAACAGATTTGAAACGGCACCCCAAATCCAACAACAATGCAATCTTGTTAAAAAGTGCCCTCTTTCTACTGTTAAGAACAGATTAAAAGAACTTAATTTGCAAGGATATGTTGTAAAACGCAAGCCAATGATTTCTGTAAAGAACAGAAGCGTCGTATGGACTTCGTCAGATGCAATGAAGATCATGACTCTTCATATTGGTCAAAAGTGCTTTTTAGCGACGAAGCAAGTTCAATAGGCTAGGTAGTGATGATAGACAGTACGTCCGTCGGAGGAAAGACGAAGAATTTTATCCTAGCTGCTCAGTTTCAACGCTGCAAGATGGGGCGGTTCAGTTGTGGTGTGGGGGTATTATTAGTACCAATGGTCAAGGGTCTATAGTTCACTTGAAATTAATTTTTACTGAGCATTTTCTACCTTATTCTAGTCGGAATTTGGATGATAATCCCATCTTCATGCAGGATAATGCTCCCATTCACACAGCTGGCAATGTCAAGAGTTCCTGGAAAAACAGTGAGACTTTTGGGCCTTGTATAGTACTTAGTATACGGAAAACGAGGTTGCAGGTATAGCCTATTCTTATTTTTCGTTGCATAAAAATCATACTTTAGCACCCCGAAACTGATACTGAAACCTAATGATGTTTTGTTTACTTTCAGGAAGCTGAAACCGAAACTCAAACAGAAGCTGTATTGACAACAATGAAACTGGAACTGGTTTAGAAAAGTGACTGATTTTATAAGGATCTGTGCTTTTTACAAGAGTCTGTGCTTCTTGTGTTTCTATTTTGGACACGCATCTCATATTGACAGAAAGTGGAGCGCAATAGCACAAACCATCCTGATAAGTTCTGCTACATATATGATAATGCGATTCTTCCTCGTCGACTAGCAAATATAACTGATTCTGTGAAGGCATAAGGCTTTGGAGCTTTAACATCCCATGTTAACTGCAAAACATGTGTCGAGAACTTGCGTGATTAGAGAAATAAAAAAAGAAGAGTATACCATTCGCTGTTCCAATGGTTTGGGGAGATGGTATAGACCATGTGTCAAACTTCTATTTCTGCATGACTAATCTTAAAGGAGTCAACCGCAAGAACAAGCATTGTATCCAGTATCCCAATGTTCCGTCTCTCATACGACTAGTCCCTGATGGTCCATGCATGTCCGTTTCCGAGCCAGATGTTGCAATGGAATCTAGCTCTGAATCGGAATCTGATAACGCACTAGTTAGGGCAGAGGGTGGAGAATACATCCTAGAAGAGAATGACCGACCAGTGCCTCTAACATAAGCAGATCTTAACGACTAGAGACGAGATTTAAACCCATCAAAGGAATCAGCATAGCTTCTGGATTCTCGTCTTCGTGAGAAAATTTGCAACCATCTTAGACAACATTCTTTTGCTACTGAGAGAGTGAATGAGAATCTAGACAGTCTTCACAACCAGAAGGACTCGTCACTTGTTTACTGCAACAACATTACAGGTTGATTCAATCAATGGGGCTGCATTATGTTGCTACTGAATGGAGACTGTTCATCGACTCTTCCAACAAAGGTCTCAAGGCTGTCCTCCTTCACAACAGAAATAAATACTCTTCAATTCCAATCGGCCATTCGGTTCAAATGAGAGAAACTTATGACAACATGGATAAGCTACTGTCTTCTCCGAACTAGAATGACCAGTGTTGGTTGAACTGTGGAGATCTTAAGGTAGTTGGATTGGTTTTGAGACTACAGGGTGGGTACACACAATATACATGCTTTTTGTGTTTGTGGGATAGTCGGTCTGGTGATCAACATTTTGTCAGACAAGAATGGCCACCTAAACAATGAAAGAAAATTATGAACCTGGTTCACACAATGTTCAGGCTCGTTCTCTTGTTGAACCAAACAAAGTCTTATTCCCACCTTTACATATGGAAGTGGGACTAATGAAGAACTTTGTGAAGGCAATGGACAAGGACGGCATGGGATTTACTTTTTTTCAGAAGAAGTTTCCTCGGATGAATCTGGAAAAGCTTAAGGCTGACATATTTGATGGACCTCACATGAAGGAACTCATGAAGGACTCAATGTTTGACGATGCATTGAGTTGTATGTTTGGTGGTCACTTAAGTCAGTGATGAGAAACATTTTAGGAAATAACCGAAGTGCAAAATACAAGAAAGAAGCGGATGAACTTTTGAAGAGCTATACAAAAATAGGGGCTCGTATTTCAGTCAAAATGCACTTTCTACGATCTAACTTAGACTATTTCTCTCAGAACTGTGGTGACTTCAGTGAGGAACATTTCCACCAGGATAATCATGTCATGGAAGAACGCTACCAAGGTCGATGGGATGTGCAATTTCTTGAGGACTACTGTTGATGTTTGAAATAGGACATGGTAGCTTCTCAACACAGGAGAAAGTCATTGAAATACAACGGATAAAAATAATAAAAACGGCTGAAATATCAATGGAAACTCTTGAATGCGGAAACAAATAAAAATGAGCTATAGACACAATCCGGTCGTATATAAACTAGAAACTGCAATAAAAGTAAAACACAACGAAACACCACATGCCGCCAAAAAAGCTGAAACTGTATTATTGTAAGTTACCCCTTCCCCCAAAATATACTATCGGGATAAACTGACACCACTTCAAATAGACGAGGAGGATCCAAGGGGATAGAAAAATCACGAAAATAAAGCACTTACCCCCATTGGATGCGTTCGAATGGGACTGGCATTGTTGAGATGCTTAATGCCACCCAAATTCCAATGAAGAACAATGATCGCTGCTAGCGTGAAATGAATGGTAAACGACTTTTGCCAAGTTTATCGAAGAGGTAGGAGTACTGGAAACTTAGGAGGACTGGTTGTTACTTATACTCCGGGTAACAACACAGGTTGTTCTCAGAGAAGTCTTTGGTGATGGTTTGTGTGAAAACTATTAGTGAGCACATAACAACAATACAACAACAACAACAACAACAACAACAACAACAATAACAACAACAACAACAATGATAATAATAATAATAATAATAATACAGACACTCTTAGAAACAAAACTGTGGTAAAAGTTTAGATAAAGGAATAAAAAAAATACTAAGATACTCCAGACCATTCATAAGCTAGACCAAAAAAGAACATCTCGATCAGCGGAATAGCTCACTGATAAAAATGCACAATGCACTACACCAAAACAATAATACTGACCATCTCTAAAAAAAAGATAAAGGGGAAATATGATTGGAAAGTATTGAAAACTATGTGAAAAACACAAAAGACTTGGAAAAATACATACCTAAGAACAGAGAAGACTGATTACTGAAGCAAGAGACATCGTCAAAATGATCATCGCAGATAATAACGAAACATGAAAAAAGACAAAACAGCTACATGGACGACTCATAAGAAAAACAATAGAATGCTGAGAAAACGACACAATACCAGAGAAAATGAATCGGTACTGACAAATGTAGACTGCGTACAAAGAGACGAAACAAAGAAGCATATAATAAGCTAATGAATTAACTTAGTCACAAAAGAATAAATCACCAACGACTGTGTGGGGAAAGCAGTATACTGGGAATTCTGCAAGCAACTTCAGTTTGACCGTATAGACAAAGAGTACCAACACGAAACGGGGACTATACTAGAAAGTCAAAACCACAAATTCCTTTATGCCATAAAAATAAAAGCGCATAAATTAATCTAGCGTCAGAATATGTTACAAGACACAAAAGAATTGTCAAATTATAGATTTTGCCTTTCTCGCAAACAACAGGGTGAAGCTCAAAGAGGCGGAAAAACGGAGAAAATACGCGGAACTTGAAATAAAATTAAAAGATATATGGAAAATTAAAAGTCGCTAATAATTGAAGGAGCATTATGAACAGTCCTACGAAAAAAACTGAAAAAACTAGGAAAAATTACAATCATGAGGAAGATTGAAAAGCTGACGTCTTAAAGAAAATACTCGAATGCAGAATCTAACTAACAATCTATACATACTAACCAACCACTGAAATCAAGGAAACTGAAACTTATATACTGTCTATCTGGTACTACAAGAAATAGTGTTAAAGATAAGACATAGGAGGGGAAAACAATGTCAAAACAATAGCGGAGTACGAAAAGTGATATAACCGTAGGTAGGGTTATTGCTATCGAAATACCAGTGGTACCCGATTATCTTTGTTAGTGAGCAATCAATTGTAAATGGAACCTATTCTCGTCATTAAAATAATCATTTCCAATGAATAGCATTTTACCATAAGTTTTTCAATGTCAATACTCCATATATGAGTACATGTGAACAAATATGTAAAATAAAACGACATAGCTCAGAATTTGACCCGATTGAGCAAAACCATTGAGATTTAGCGCATAAGATTCGTCTTAAATCAGCTGGAATACGCAGACAAAAATGGATTATTTATGCATTTATTTGCGGACTGTTCTCCTGTTATATTATTATGCTGAGTATCGTAACTGTATCCTCAGTAATTAATACCTTCCACATTTGTTGTCTCGACACGTTGTGGCCAACTAAAGGTTTAGCTAGCTTTTGGTAGGATTGAAACTGCTATCCTGAGACAATGCCCACTTGGAACTGTAGAGATTCAACGCCTATATCCACTGCACTACAAACCCCGAAAAATCACCTTAAGAGAATAGATTTGCCAAAACATGATGACGCAACAACTATGAAAATAAACATAAGCGTCCATTAATGGATAAATAAATACGCAAATACTCATCTCAAAGATCTCACTAATAGTTATATATAAATTGTTGTTATCATAAGTGCGTAATCTCTAATAATGGCCTGTGCGAGAACCTGCACGATCATGGAAATATTACTTCATGAGGGCGATCTCTGATATTGGACTAATGATAACACAAGATGCATTTCATCTTATTTATGGCGAGGGATAGAATAATTTAAGTGACTTAAAATTTATGCTTTTTCCTTCTAAATATAAAGTGAATATTTAATCAAATTTCTCTAATAACATATAAATACGGAAATTGTCATAAAAACTTTATTATTCTCTTATCTTTAATTGTAGTTCATTTTTAGTGAAAAACAAATTACTTTCATTTAATTCTCTGTCGTAATATTGATCGTTTTGTTTCTGATTTTTTCATCTTAATAAATATGACGTATTTTAAGCTTAAAAATCTGTCAAAACCTTGCGAAAATAAATCCTATAAAGCAAAATGAATATTGTTTTTGAAAGTAATCACATAATTTAATTAAATGATATTTTTATTTAGACCAAACGAGAAAATTTCTACAGAAACCTCAACCATTTTCATTAGATCCGATGAAATTCTCTAGCGCTATTTTGAAATTCTATTTTCGTTTAATTGTTTCAACAAATTCTTTTACTAATTAAAGAAAACATTTGAAAGAATCGAATCGTGTAATGTTTCATACTAAAATAAAACTGCACATTTTTTTTAAACGTAGCAGGATACTTTGGCATTACCCAGAACATGGGTAACAAAAATAGAAGAGTTGGAGTATCTGTGTGCAACATATATATTTAAAATTATGTCCCTTTATATCGCTTCCTGTTGTTATGTAATATGTCGAACACAAGAAAGTGTCGATCTATCTATTTAGTTATCTATTTCTGTATCTATCCATCTCGGTCCATCTATCTATCTAACTGGAGAGATGGGCGGGAGATGAATAAGTAGAATATTTATAAGATCTGTCCAAATATGGTAAATCATATTATATAGACACGTTTACCGGAAGGGCTGGTCAACTGATCAGATCTGCGTATAAAACCAATAATCGTCTTGGAGTCAATATGTTTCGTCAAAACAGGTTCCAGCCTCCCCATCGAAGAACAAGATGAAGCCCAGGTGGACAACATCAACGACACATGAAGTTAAGGCATGTCCAAAATACATGTATTACACACACACACAGACATGAACAATTAGATATGACTATATCATAAATAGACAGTAACAACATACGCTAGGGTTCAAATAGTGAAGAATCACCAACAATAGACGTTTAGTGCCTTCGTCCCAAGTACGCATATCAACATTTAGACAATTACACAACAGATTGTTTTGGTGTCTTTTTGGTACACGAGAATATAACACTGTCACTCGAATCTTATCTCTCTGTGTCATATTTACTTTGTTAACAACCCACCTTTTGGACGCAGCACTTTTCAATTCATGCAAATAATTTTGAAACTGACACTTTTATTCCTTTATATTCCTTCATTGCTTAGGAAGATAACTGCGTTTTCTGGACCCGAAGATGGCTTGTTAGTCCGATGCGAGCTTTCGTGCACGTAGAGAATCTGTGGGAAAATTATGTAGCAGATGTGTTGACTACTGTTGGATTTTCTGTGTGATGCAGAATATAAGACAAACCACAGGCATCTTATCTGCAAGCTTACATTCCTTAACGCCGCCAGGTGGTGTCATCAAGGGAAAATGATAGCCAAACGTATTAAAGTCTTCAAACAAACAAGTGAAAAATAATGCAAGTCTCCTTGCGAATGATATGAACAGAAGATTTATTAGCCGACTGTTTGGTCATTCCGATATCGAAGATGACCGGACAGTCTTTCAAGATATACACAGTTCTGCAATGGGAGTGCTTGAGCTATACCAGAACAACTGACACTAAATAATAATTGAGAACCATATAAAGTATCTGTAAGAAGATTCTGTAACTGATTGTTCTGCGATGGTTTGATTGTCAAGGTTTCGTGCAGTGGAGAGTGTTAGACAGACCAGAGTCTTGTTATCTTCAAGCTGAGACCAAGTGATGACACCAGTGGAAAAGATGGCCGAACACATTCACGTCTCCAAACCGAAAGTGAAAGCAAATACTAATCTATGTGCGAATGATCTCCATGGAAATCCTGTTGACCTACAACTGGATCATTTCGACATCGAATATGAATGACAAACCTTTAAAGAAGTTAGATACATTTAATCACTGGAACTGCTTAGACCTTTTCACGGCAACTGCTTCTAAATGTTAAGTGAAATAGAAAAATGTTTTAGTTATCAGCAGTCGACTGCTTTATATTGTTTGAACATTCTTTACAGAATATTTATCAAGAAGAATAAAGGAAAGTTATTTTATGGCTTCAATGCACTAACTTGGTCTATGTTTATCAAAATAGAATATTTAATATTTTACTATAATCAGTCTGAATTCATTGCCAATCGGACGATGTAAAGTTTTGATATTTCCGTAGTGAATAACAAGTTTTTATGATGGTGCCTCGGCGCATGCCGGTAACTTACGTAAACCACCGGGATATGCCGAGCACTAATCCAAAACATTTATCTTATAGTAATTTCAATGGAGGGAAAATGGAAATACAACACAGAAAAATAAAATAAAAAACTCAAGCTAAGTGTCATAAATAAATATGTTTTGATAACTAAACATTCCTTCTCTTTTGTTTTTTGTTTTTGTAAGAAAATGTTTTAAAAAGATTTTTGTTTTTATTGATTTTTATTTGAAGAAATATTTTTTTTTTTTCTTCGCAGAATTAAAACTTTTTTAATAAAATTATTACCGTTAAAAGAGTTCCTATAATGTTTCTCATAGGAGTAAAAATATTTTTTAGTAAAACTTTTTTGTCTACTGCATTATTTTTCTGTAAAAATTAGGTAAGAGAATAGGCTTCTCAACAGTCGGATATTGTGTTCCAATTTGTTACTGCGTATTTCAAATCGATGGCAAACTCTCGCTTTAAATTATGTACAGTTGAACCACATTATTGATTTTTTTTTTCAATTTCAAGATGGGAATCGGAAAAAAGTCCAATTCTATTTTTAATCGTCTAAACACGAACAGACTACTAAAGGTCGTTTTACAGTTTAATATCAACAAGTTCATGTCAAGGCATCTTGTTAAGTGATCAAAGGCCCATTCTGTCAATCAATCTCTTGTCTCCTATATTAAAGTTTTATCGTCCAGCTAACAATTTCATTGACCCTAATGTCCTTTGACCATATTAAGTTAAGAGCTGTTAATATTAACAAGTATTTTTCATTGCATAAGGCGTAATACTGAGTATATTACAGGATTTATATTATATTATTAATCTTGGAAAATTCTAAGATTCCTTATAGTTCTCATGAAGAAAGGTTTATTTATTTATCTACTTATTAATTTACTTACTTATTAATCTATTTTCATTAAGGGCTATATAAGATATACGACAATTACTGGTTCTTGTTAGATCTCCAAAGTTAAGTAACGTTAAGCCTGGTCAGATGGGTGATCATTTGAGATACCGTGCGCTGTATGTAGGAGGATGGTGACACTTCCCTACAAGAACTGCAAAAACCTAATATTGTCATTTACCCTGATTGGGGTATATATGCGACTGAAGATCGCTTGTAAACTTAATATTTGCACGGAACTTGCGTTTCCGGCGGGAAATCGATCGACGCGCTTAGGGTGAATGCCGCTGGCTAAGAGGTAACGGCAATTCGATGATAATGGTTAATGGGTTTGTGCCATATGATTGCAGTCGATGGTGTGATCTGCGTATAAATTGGATATTTAACAAGACAGCCAACAAGAATTTGTTAACATAACACTTGAAAACGGCCAGCATGTAGTTAGAGGGGAATATTTAAAGTTCTATCGCTTTACACAAACGGCCAGTTCTTGAAATTAAAATCTGTTTAGAGATTTTGCATTAACTCCAGGTACACAGATGGAGAGAAGAAAATTATTTACAATTGTTGTAAAGAGATTAATTTTTGCTGTGAAAAAAAAAAAACCCAGAGATTATAACTCAATTTATTCGTATTGGTTATAGTCACTCGAATCTATTTCTGTCTTTGAATAAATGGACTCTTATTATTTATTTGATAAAATGTATGAATAACACCTGAAACACAAAAAATAATATTTCTTGGTTATTTTCTTGTTTTCCACAGATTAAAAAGTGTTTTCGTTTTTAATTTAGAGTTCAGGCGCGTGACATTTGTGTGGTGGCTATTTTCTTGATTCTTTGATTGAAATGAAAGGAAAGTTAATAAGGACTGACGTTGGACAGCGACAGAGACGCAATTTAAAATCATTTTATTGTGTTTTAAGTTTTATTTTAAAGATCGAAAAGACACGTTGGATTACTTTTGCTGTTAGGCTGTCAATGCACCTGTCGTTCTGCGACTAGTTGATCGAAGTGACAAGTTAATTAGAACGAAATAATAACCTAAGGTCAAACGAATACGCGAACGAAGCGACGGCGAGAAAGCGGCATTATAAGGATTAAACATAAGAAAGACAAATAATCTGTATAATAATGCGAATAGACATTCGTCTGTACGTAAGTTTTTTTCATACACAGTAAAAAAAAAATGATCGCCTTATGACCAAAGATGAAATGCAAAAAGGTAATAGGATAATATCTTATATCGCTGTAAGAAAAATCGTAACTTACCTGACTGGCGTGTCTGTTTGCTTTGTGAGGTTTGATAGCTAGGCAGGAAAAAATAGTGACTCACAGTTGCTTTTGTGCTTGACGATCGCGCATGAGTAACGCAGACTCTCGCTGTTTCTATGCAAATGAGACTATACCGGGCGCATAAAACAAGCCATGTACGTGAGTTGAAAGAAAGCGTACTACGGAAGCGGACACGCGAAACATGTTGTTTAAGTCAATTAGAAATATCGTAGACAGAAAAAATTACCCAACTTTATTGAAACTAACTTTCCAAGTATAATCACTGATTAGTAACATTTTATACTTTAGTGAATTCAAAATAAATTTCTCCAAAATCTCGCAAACATCATAAATAATATAATTCTGGCATCATGTATTTATTTATTAATTTATTTGTATCCCCACGAGTGCAGAGTTAGACACAAGGTCGTTTTTTATGTGCGGCGCATGCAGAGTTATTAAGATTAATTTAAGCAATAATAAAATTTTGCCAATAAAAACTTTCTCCTTCACTGATCGAGAGCAGAAGTCTACTATCAAAACATATATTTCATTGCAACGAGGTAAATGGTTCAAATAACCCTATCGTTGTTAACTTAAACTTTTGTTAACGTTAACATGTAATGTAACGGTTTCTTAAAAGAAAATGGCATTTCAAAACGCTAAAATCTTCTGCAATATTTTCAGAGTCTTGTAAAATTGCATGTGAAAAATACAAGTTTAGTTTTCATTTTTCGTCCATACATTGTAGATAATAGTTTTATCTAAACATAAAATAAGCACACGAATAACGTGGGAATTTGCGTGTGTGTATGTGTGTGTGTGTGTGAGTTCGTTTCATATGCATTCTGAAATGGCTGGGTGGATTTTTTAAAAAAATTTACACAACTATACTATATACGTCTGAAAGTATTCATATATAGGTTTTGTACCGGAATCTGACAAATGATAATCGACAATCGATAATCGACATAATCTGATGAAAGAAGGAACAGTCCGATTTTAATCAAAGTTAACACCTTTATAAAGCCTTACATCACAAGTGCACCTGAGAAATTTTATCAGTGCACAAGCAAAAGGATCAGGCGTATAAAATCAACAGCAAGTTGCTTGATAAGACATGGGTGCATTTAAAAATGAATGTTACTGTTTAGAGCACATCTGGACCATGATACTTGACTTTTGCATTTTAAACTTTTATTCAAATCATTATGTAAAAATAATATTATAAAATAAACAAGAGGTTCTCTATTATGCAATGTAGATTACAATGCATTGTGGACTAAATCACTGCGGTATGCCTGCTCTGGTTAGGGATCTGCGCTGGCTCCCAAACTAAAGCAGGCAATCAATCGATTTAATATAAATATGGGCGATTTTACCGATTTCAATGAGAATGCAAGTATTGAAATTGTGGAATATTCATTGATCCTCATGCAACACCGGGCAACATCGAGCTCCTCTGCTAGTACATTTGTAAACACGAGTGGACTTGTGGAAATTCCACAGCGGGTTTTTTCATATTTTGATGTTTGCATTCTCTTGATGTTCAGCGTAATGTGAGAGGCCCTTCAAAGGTATTTATCTAAGCTAGCAGGGACGCCCGGTCGTAAAATACGCTTAAATATGCTTGTATATATTATTATAGAGTCAATTCGTTGTGATTTCAAAAATAATAAAATATATAACTTGGTGCATCAGCTTGAATTGAAATCGAAACCAAATCTTAGGAAGAGTATATATATATATATATATATATATATATATATATATATATCTTAGGAAGAGTATATATATATATATCTTAGGAAGAGTATATATATATATATGTATATATATATATATATATATATATATATTGATTTCCTTCAGCTATAATCGAAATCGAAACCTAAACTTATAAAAATTCTTTAGTAAAATTATTTATAAAAAAATAGATGACTTGAGTGCCATCAACTATAATCGAAACCGAAACAAAAACTTATAAAGAATTCTTGGTGAAATTAATTTAAAAAAAAAAGAAATTGAAGGTGTTAACAATGAAACGACAATCAGTTGGAAGGAGAAAGATGCAAGTGAGACACACAAAAGAACACACTATCGCATTAATATATAGATAACTTGGACGAAAGGTGTTACATATTGAAATAAACGAAGAGAAATGAAAGATTTAACTTGACAAGTTGGTTATCACGATATTTCTAAGCCATGTCAAAAAAAGAAAGGAAGAGAAAGAAAAGAAAAAGAAAGAAAAGAAAGAAACAGAAAAGAAAAAAGAGCGTAAAATAGGAAAAGGCAAAATATGTCGTGTGTTGCGCTCTAGTCTGAAAATCTTGTTTTAATTCTAAACGACCGCATTTTTTAAAATTTTTCTTTCGAAAATCAATAACAGCACACGATGACAGTTTTCTAATAATTTGGTTCAATTAATAAATTAATATATTAATAATCAAACAATGCTGTACTAATTGCTGATTGGACAATTACAATTATTGATACTGTTCTAAATTTCTGATTCCGATAATATTACCGATTCCGATCTATAAAATATTCTGCTTGTCCCCCTCCTTCACTAGTTACATTTTAAAAAGCGCCAAATACAATTTTTAAAAGCGAAGTTGCTTCAAAAAAGCAAATTCGCGACATTTATGTTTTAAAAGGCGAATCTGAAAACGCTTGGGAAGGTATAAGAGTGACCTCTCTTTGATGTAGTCTTACTTGCGAACGTCATTATAATAATATATGATCAGTGGAGAAAGGAACTCATAGTAATTTTGACGCGCACCTGTTCTTCACAAAAAAGTCAGTGAAACATTACTTAAAAGGGGAACATTCGAAAGTCAAAAGGCAAATAAGAGAACATTGTCTGTCATAATCGCTGGACTGTAAGAGTTAACTAAATATTGCCTCCTACAGTAAATTCCTTTTTCTGTATATAGTTTTGTACGAGCAGAGTTTAGTGAAAAGATATTTTCTCGGTAGTGTATTGAAAATAGCGAGACAACTAAAGATCAGTTTCTGTTTTTAAAATAAAGCGATTTGTAATAATTTGTCTGGAGTTGACAACATATTATTTGAATAATTTTATAAACAATTGAACATTACCTATTTAGACTATTTCTGATAAAACTGACATAGGCTAATAAGTAACTTATTTTAAAATGAAAATATTGCAAAGGGAAAGATAGAACTAAAAACGATAGATTTTTTTTTCTGGTGTTCATTTCAAGCAAACAAATTGCGGTGTTGATTTTGTATCCATTTTTAGAACATACATAGTCCAACATCTGGTGCTATACTTCCAAAGAATATGTTTAAACGTGTGTCTTGAAGAATTAAACAGAAGTGTAACAGTTACTGGTTGGATAAACTTGTGATCGCGAAACAAAAGCCGATTCTTAGTTGTACGTCGTAAATTAATAACATATTATTTGGATTTTTTTTTCACTAAACTATAAACGTCGACTGGGACGTTTTTAACAGACAATAGTTTATAACTAATTTCAAAAGTAATGAGAGAAAAAAAAAGGTACTAATGCATCCTTTGAACTAGACGTAACTCAGCGTTCGCTCGGTTTTCCCGGAATATGACGTCAACGGCTCGGGGTTAGCTGCTGTTTAACGTAACATGGCGACCAGCCTATCACAACGCCGCGCGCTTAGTTTAAACTCATGGCGCGTGTACGCAAGTTTTTCTCCCGAGCAGCAGATGAAAAATTTGATAAATATTAGAAGAGGAACACAAATAAACAAAAAAGTCAGCGTTTTTTACATGCAAGTTAGTCAGCAAAACACGAATTTGACAGTCTTGAGTCAACAGCTACAGACACCGGACGCCGTACATGACTTTTGTCGAGAGGAGAAATTTTTTTCCAGTTTGTTTGTTTTGAAATTAGTCTGCATCTGTTACAAAACTCGGCTTAAACCGATGATTGTCGGTCTCGCCCGATCCATACTTGACGGGAGATCCCGGGAATACGGGTTAAATTATTCAAGAGTCCCTTTGTCGAATGGGCAAAACAATAAAATCTGCAAAACGTGGTCACAAGTGCAGCATTGTAAAAGGAGGGAGAATTACTTATGTCTGGGGACGTGCGAATGTGAAGTATCGGCAGTAAAAGTTCTTTTCCAATTTTCCTTCTTAAAAATATTAAATTATCACATTTTTAAACAGACTTGTTTAAACAACAACAACAACAACAACAACAACAACAGTAACAACAAAACTTGTTCCTTTGAAACTTTTCTTGAAAACATTTGCTTAAAATTATTTATTTGACAGTTTTTAATATTTATCTTTATTTCATTGTTTTATTAATTGTGTAATAGGTTTCCTTGTGCAAAAATGTGCCGATTCTATCTGGCAAGATCATTTTAAATAGAGCATAAATAGATTCCGAAAATGCTGTTCTCCTACTCCCCTCCACACCTTACTACTTATAAAAGAACATGCTTGTCTAATGTAGCAACATATAATACTATTTTCTTTTCAGAAATGAAACGCTAAATTTTATTTCAAGCAAAATCAATTCTTATTTGCAGTCACGAAGGACGATGTTTTATAGATAAGAATTGAATTTGTAATTTCTTTTTTCTTTTCTAAATGCAAGTTCTAATATTATATTTATTTCAGTTTGTAATCTTTATCTTTATTTCATTGTTTTATTAATTGTGTAATAAGTTTGCTTGTGCAAAAAATGTGCCGATTCTATGTGGCAAGTTCATTTTGAATATATATTATTGTTGTTTATTTTTATAATATATTTTTTCGTCCATAAATGTTGTTTATTATATTTTCCAAATTGATAGCATAAATAGATTAGGCAATTGTATTTATTTTCAGTTAGTGAGAGGGAAATCTTTCACAATAATTTCCCTTGAACACGCCATATGGAATTTTATTAACTACAATACTTAATATTTTATTTTTTATTTTTTTTTATTTTTTATTTTTTTTAAAGGAGAGTAGACAATGCATTTTGGACGCGTTATCGGCAGTTCTCGTTACTCTCGCTTCTCTATATTTGTCACTCAGTCCTCATTTTTTAATGAGTGATTTTTCTAGCAAAGGGAGAAGAAAACCCTGTATTCTAGGTTGGCAGTATTTTGCGTGAACAGCCGCTAGAGTTGTCGGAAATTTTCTGTTTCTATGCCTATCCTTGTAGCCATGCCACTAGAAAGGGTGCTGGAGGTAAACGTTTTATCTGGGCTGATGTTATCCGCCTAATAGTCAGGGACACGAACCTTGGATTAACCACTAAGAAGGCTGTCCAATTAGCAGGTGCAAAGTACTGGGGCTGCTGTATTGCCACGCAGTAGCTTCTGGTGGGACCTCTCGATGCCATATTAGTGGGTAATTCTTACGGCTTTACCTTTTCATGTGCTATTTTTTTTCATTTCTATTTCTCTCTTACTTTCCCTCTCTGTCCTGCTCCAAGCAAGTCTGTTGACCTAGTCAACAAACCACGAAACTCCATCATTAAATGTTTCAAGAAAAATACACGATTAAACCGGGATCTCACACTTCTAACGTAGACCCCCATACATAACATTATTTCCAAGCGAAACTGGCATTGGACAGACTATTTTCCTAGATGAGTTCGTAATTAAAAGATACTCTAATTTAACTTCAAATGTGACCTCTAGGATTTCCATGGGCGTGGAATATGTGCCTATATTAAAGATAGCTTTCCATGTGGTAGTGACATCTCCAGAGAAGATCCTTAAATACCGTATATGTGCTTACGGGTTGCACTTGCTTAAACTACTGCATATATATCACCTCCACACCAGCGGAGTTACCATCTTTAAAAGCATATCTAAGAAAATTGACCACGTTCTATCTGCTTATTCTTCAGCTAATATTCATATCTGTGGATACTTCAATGTTCACAATGTGAGATGGTTAACTGACCCAAACAAGATCGATGATGAGGGGAGGTTCTATCATGATTTGTCCATTGCTTATAACTTCAGTCAGATTGTTCATGAACCTATCCGTGTGCCCGATAATAACGGCCAGTATGCAAGTCTCCTAGAACTTTTTCTCACAACTTGCCCTGAACTGTGTTCAGCTTCCGTTCTGTCTCCAATTGGACCTTCCCACCACTCTGTTGTATCAGTTAAGATAAAAATGAAATGTAATAAGTCCTCAGACGTACCTCTCTATCGTACAGTATATCGATACTTTATGGCTGACTGAGATCGCTTCCGTACATTTATATGAGATCTACCTCTGCGTTCCATGCTTAAAAAGGATGTGTCCTCTATAATATCTGACCTGAGGGAATGGTTAATTGTAGTTAAAGACCATTTCCTCTCCTCGAAAAAGTTCCAGCAAAAACCTAATAGCCAGCGGTGATTCTCTCCAGAATGTGCTTCTGTCATTGCGCACAGAAATCACCTTTTCCATTGCTTCCAACATAATAGATGTACTGCGACTAAAGCCGCTTTCAGGACTGACAGCAACTACTGTAAAAAAAAAGTAATAAAGAACGCAAGAGAGTTGTATGCACAGCCCATTTAGTCCAAACTAGATGAGCAGCGGCTTGGTTCCCACCAGTTTTGGCAAATAGCAAACAGAATCCTGAACAGAACCGTATGCTCTATACCAACTATCATCAATGGACCTGAGGTAATCTCGTAAGCATCAAACAAAGCAAAACTCTTTGCCAACAACTTTGCATATAATTCTATCCTTTGCGACAAAGGCTGCCAACCCCCAATATTTCCTTCTGTATCAGAAAACACACTATGTGATGTACAAATATCTTTATGTGGTGTTGCCAATCTAATCAAAAACCTTGATTCAAGTGACCGTATTCCAATTATAGTACTCAAAACCAGAACTAGTGCCCATACTTACAAAACTGTTTAAACGCTGTCTTATGGAGAATTGCTTCCCATCACTCCAGAAAATCTCATCAGTATGCCCTGTATTTAAGAATTCAGGTGATCGCTAATCTTCCTCTCAGTACAGACCAATAAGTCTCCTATGCGTCATGAGTAAGTTGCTGAAATCTGTGTTAAATAGAGACGTAATCCACCATCTCAGCAAAAATAATGTTCTTAGTGACACGCAAAATGGTTTCCGTTCTGCTAGACCTACATTAGATGTGCTTACAGTTATATCTCATAGGATTAGCGAATCTCTCGACGGAGGTTACATTTCTAGGGCAATTGACCTTGATATATCAAACGCCTTTGGTAGAGTATGGCATAAATGTTTACTTCAGAAAATCTCTAGTTACGGTATAGCTGGAAATGTCTTCTCAATTATTAAATCATTTCTCTCTGATAGATTCACAAGAGTAGTGGTTGATGGGCAGAAATCAGAAGCTCACAGTATTAATGCTGGAGTCCCTCAGGGGTCCATCCTGGCCCCAACTCTCTTCCTGGTCTACATTAATGATCTTTCAAATCACATTCTTACAGCATTCGTAGACATTTATGCTGATGACACTACTATCTATGGTATCACATCTAAGACCGTAAACGACCAAGCTCCTTCCGATTCTCTCTCCTCTGATCTTAAGCAAGTGGTACAATAGAGAAAGAGGTGGCTTGTTAATTTTAATGCATTTAAAACAAAACTTTTATCTTTATATCATCCCCATCTGGCATCAATTGAAATTAATGGCCCTCGTCTTGGAGAGACTTCATATTTTGACTAGCTTCTGGGCTTGACATTTACTCCTGATCTGAAATGGAACACATACATTAAATCCGTTGCTAAAGCTGCTGGAAAATAGTGCGATCCTTCTACCGATCGAGTGGATATCTCACTGCTGATGCTATTCTCTATCTATATAAGAGCCATGTATGTCCCAGGATTGAGTACTGTTGCCACATTTGGACAGGAGCTGATAGAAAGGACTTTTGCCTTGATAGAGTTCAAAATAGACTTCGTAGCCTCGTAAAGGACGTCCCTTTCTCTTCTCTGCAACCTCTATCTCACAGAAGATATGTTGCGAGTTTGTCTCTGCTTTATCGTTATTTTCATGGCAAGTGCCCCACTCAGCTCCAATCTATGCCCCCCCCCCTCGCCAAACCTTCACAAGGAACACCCGTCTAGCAGAAAACAATATCAATAATTTCCCCCACTCTGTATCTGTGCCTAAAGCTAAACGTAAATTCCATAAACAAAGCTTCTTTCTTAGAACCCTACGCCTATGGAATTGTCTTCCATGTTTCTGCTTTCCAGTTGACTACAATATGGTTGCCTTCAAGTTTAACGTAAACAAGTTTTTGATGAGCCGTTCCATGTAAGTTAACAAATTTACCGAATTTCCAATACTAACGATTACTATATTGTCAAATTGTCTACTGTACATTGTTTACCCTTATCCTCAAGTAGCCTCTTGGCCTTGATAAGTGGTGATGTCTTTGTAAATAAAAGAAACAAATTTCATTGAAAAATAACTTCGTAATAAAAATTTACTTTTTTTTTCTATATTTTTTTTCTTGCTTTTTGTAATCTTTTCTTAGCACAGTTAAAAATAAATTTTTTAAATTACGTTAGTTTTATTATTTTTTTTTTATGTTTCCGCATTTAAAATTTTGCTATTTGCTTTTACGTAGCGTTGTTATGATTTCATCGGCGACGCTCGACCTAATCTGACTCTTGACGTCATGCTGTGGAAAAGGCCGAGCGAACGCTGAGTTACGTCTGGTTCAAAATATATGCGCTAGTACAAAAAATCAATAAAAAAACGGACAGAAAACTTTCTTACTTTTTCTTTGCGAGGATTCCAAAATATATCGCTTTGATGTTCATTTTTAACAAACAACTTATGGAGTTAATTTGCTGTACAGAGTTCCAGAGTCATACTTTCTAATAAAATATTGAAAGGCATGTTTCACAACATAAAATTGAACTCTTGTAATTGCTGGTTTGGCAAAAGTGCTGTCGCATAAGTTCGTAACCGAGTAAAATTATGCTGTATAAAACTAAGACAGAAAAGCTATGTAGTTATTCTTGTTTGAGTTTATTTCAGCTTTGATATAGCATTTGTTTTGTAAGTTGAAGGCAACTAATAGGTTTGTTAATGTGGTTTTTGCTGTATAAGTTATCTAGTGATTCCAAGATAAAACTACGAGGTTCCTTCAATAAGTGTCCAGACTTTTTTTTCGTAAGGACACATTTATAGATAGTACACACATGAAACTAGTCCCCAATAACCTATCCCAACTGAACTACACTTGTACCATTCCAACAACTTTTGGTAGGCCCCATCGAAGTTCTCTTGTATGAGCGTATCAATGACCCTCGTTACAGCATCTCTCATCTTAATTCTCGCATAAAGACAGCCTTTGATCTTAGCGAATAAGCAAAGGTTACGGTGAGCAAGTTCTGGACTATACAGAGAGTGAGTGTCTTGATACCCATCTTGATCAAATAGTCTGTGACAATGATGGAGTTGTGGACTGATGCATTCGAGCAAATCGTCCGCATCCTCAGTTCCTCACAAATAAGTGAGTATACAGTTCCCACACTGACATCAAATCATGCACTTATTGTCTCTGCAGACACACGACAGTCTTTATCCATTAATTTCTTTATATGGAAAATCTCAGAGATTCCTGGCTTCCTTGAGTATCTTATCCCACTCAAGAACTGATGCCCGATTTATGCAAGATGACCCAAAGGCAGTTAGAAGTATTCCATACGTTTCTGTAGCATTTTTAAAATTTAAAAAATAATTTTATAACATATCGTCTTTCTAAAGTGTCCTCACATCCAGATTGCATTTTGAAATTCACTAACTGTGACAATTATACGTTAGTAGGATATATTTCAATTCCTGCGGTAGCTGATCATTTGAACCTGGAATTATACAAACTGATCAGTCGTCTAATAAGATATATAGCAATAACATATTGCTATTTTCAAGAGTCTACGACAATTTTAAATGGCGACATAAAATAAGTCTGGAAACATATTTAAACACCTCGTACATAAAACTCATTTCGACTGAAACTCTAGATTGATGCTATATATGTCTAGAAAAATCTAAAAATCTCATAAAAGTGAAATTGTCTGGCTGTGTGTGTTTGTGGGTGTACATTCTCCTACCAAACGGCTCTGTCAATTTCCAGTCTACAGACTCGAGATTTGGCATAAGAAGTATCGAGATTTGAGAAAACCTTTTTAGTCGGTTAACGACTAGAAATGTGGCTGTCAAGGAGTCAAAGTTCAACGATTTGACTTTTGAAAACTGTACCTTACTCCTCCGCCAATTTTGGACCTAAATATTTGAAATTTTACATGTAGGTTACTTGGATATGGATCACACTTTTAAACCTAATTTGAGCCCAGAACACTAAATATCAAGGGGTCAAATTGTGGTCAAAGTATAAAAAATTGACCTCCGTAGTCTCTACCAAATTACTAAGCCAATTTTATGCCTAAACATTTGACAATTTTAAATAAAGTGTATTTAGACATAGAGCAAGCTTTTAAATCGGGTTTTGGTCGAAAATTTGGCTTCCAAGGGCCAAAGTTCAAAATATTTGACCGTTGCGATCCATAGCAAACTTTTCAGCTAATTTTGAATCTAAATATTTGCAATTTTACATAAAGGATATTCATATCTCCAGCAAGTTTTTAATCAGTTTTTTGGCGAGAATTTGACTTCCAAGAGGTCAATGTTGAAAGAGTACACCTTTGCATATTCTACCCAAACTTCTCCGCCAATTTTTGGCCTAAACATTTGAAATTTTAGATGTAGGTGACCTGAATACGAGTCAAATATTTTAATATATATATACACATGCACATAGTTATGAACAGTACATAGGGCCCGAGCAAAGCCGGGTTGACCTGCTAGTATTACATAAAAACTAATATTTATTATCTCTAAAACGTGAAACATTATATGTCCATAATACCAAGTTTACATGATATAAAATGTTTTGTTCGTTTTGATATAGATTTCTATTTTATATTTTGATGTGTATAAATTAAACTAATTCGTAGACACAGAAACTCAAAATCAAAGAACTGTCGCTAATGTATGAACTTTTTACAGAAGATGTAAAAAATCCCTTAAATTCACTAATTCGTTTATCTTTAATTGAACTCTAGAATATGCCTTTCAAAATGTTCAAATTTGTTTTAACGAGACTTTCTAGTTCTTCAGAAATGGATAAAAGCTCACTGAAAATAAGTTTAGTCTAGCATTAAAAAGAAACAAATAAATCTCAACAGGATAATTTAATAAACGATAGTGTTTGTTCGTATTTTTACTCGGGGATATACTTTATTTTAAAACATTTACAAGAACATCGTCATTACAACTGTATTGTCTCAAAAGATACCAAGCGAATTTATACAATCGTTTATTTTTACACCAGGTAAAATCTATCGCATTCCGATGAATAGTTATAGTACTTAACGGTAAAATACCACAGGTAAAATTAGCACAAGTGAAAAATAAGGAAAAAGTTCGACATAAAAAATCCTAGGTTTGGTAAAACACACGTGACAAATGTTAAAGATTAAAGCGATCAAAAAGTTGTAAAAATACTATCCAAGATGAGAATAGCAGCCCGAATAATTAAAATAAATAATAAAGTGTTTCGACTCTTGTTTGTAATGCGCGTATCGCAACTGTGTAGCAGACAAATAAAATCGATTTTCTCACGGTTTAAGGAACTAGATTTATAACTTTCTTTCAAACCTGTACAGCGCCAGATTGTCTAGCTGGTAATGTGTGATTGTTGGGCGTTTCACACGAGGGTTAGGAGATCCTACATCTCGAGTAAATGATAAATCCGGTTCCTCTCGAGATATCGTGGAGAAAAATACGTTTTATAACGAAATAAAATATACAAGTTTGCGCCAAAAGTCTAGCCGAGTGACCAGAAATATCTTAGAAATAAGCCATGTGTCTTATGTCAAGCAAGAGGCTACTTTGCTAAACTAACTTGAATGACGGAAGTGTGTGTGTGTGTGTGTGTGTGAGAGAGAGAGAGAGAGAGAGAAAGAGAGATATGTCAGAAGGAAAATAAAGAAAAGAAAGAGAATTAAAGGAAAAGTTCGAAATAAAGAATTTGAGACCATAATTAACCAAGCTGTAGTCCATCACATTACATATGATAAACTTCTTACTGACCAACAATATGGATTTAGGCAAGCCCGATCCACAGCAGTATTCCTAACTGTAATCACAGAACGTATATACTATTCACTGGACAATGCGGGGGAGGGTGGAGCAGTAGCTCTAGATATATCTAAGGCTTTTGACAGGGTATGACATGAGGGTCTTCTCAAGAAAATCAGATCACACGGTATCACTTGGAGAATACATAACATAATTAAATCCTTCTTAGATAAGAGAAAATCCATACTGTCCTTGACGGTCGTACATCTAAAGAATATGATATAAATGCGGAAGTGCCTCAGGGGTCTATCCTTTGACCTCTTTTATTCCTAATATTCATAAATAACCTCCCTGACAAAATTATCTGTAAGATGATTATATATGTTAATGACACCACGCTCTATAACAGATACGTCAGGAAAACAAATGAACACATATCTAAAGAAATGGCAGAAACACTGGGTGATGACCTCCGAACCGTAGTGGAATGGGGACAAAAATGGATTGTCACATTAAATGCTGCTAAGATTATACTTGTTTTTTTTTCAATAATTACAAGAAACGTTCCCTACCCCCAATAGCAATGGCTTTTTATCTGAAATTACATCTTTATACTCCTCGGCCTAACGTTCACAGGAAAAATAAGGTAGAACAATTACATTGAGAACATTACCAGGACCTTTGCGAAGAAGGTGGGTTCTCTCTACCGTGCTAGACAGATACTAACGCCCGAAAGTATCCTGTATTTCTATAAGGCCTCCATTTGCCCATGTATGGAGTATTGTTGTCAAATTGTGGTTGGTGCATCTGCCACTAGTCTCTCGCTCCTAGACAAGTTTCAACAGAGAGTCGCCAATCTGATACGTCCTGAACTATCATCTAAACTTTAGCCTCTGTTCCATCGACGAAATGTTGCATCCTTCTGCCTGTTCTACAAGTGCTTTAATGGTGAATGCTCTGACGAACTGCAAGCACTTGTGCCCCATCGACGTAAATACCCCGACAAACCCGACAAGAAGCTAAATCCCACCCCTTCACAGTTGAGATCCCTAGATGTAAGAGAGCCTTTTACTCCAATAGTTTCTTCCCCAGAACCGCTAGACTTTGGAATTCCCTTCCGGGTTCCTGCTTCCCCAATTGTACTAACATGCAGAAGTTTAAGTGTAAGGTAAACCGACATCTTGCTGCCCAACTTCCTACACAGTACCCCTGATGCTTATGTACCTGATAGTAGCCCCCTACAACAAAATGGCAATGTGCATTGTTTGGGGTGAAAATGTAATAAAAAACTGCTAGGTTTGGTAAAACACACGTGACAAAGGTTAAAGATTAAAGCGATCGAAATGTTGTAAAAATACTTTCTAAGATAAGAATAGCAGCCTGAATAATTAAAATAATTAATAAAGTGTTTCGACTGTTGTTTTTAACGTGCGTATCGCAACTTTATATAAGTATTTGAACTGTTTTATCAGGCGAATAAAATCGATTTCTTTACCATTTAGGGAACTAGATTTATAACTTTCTTTCAAACCTGAATAACACCAGATTGTCTTACTGGTAACCATTGGGGCCATGTGTAATAGTTGGGCGTTTGACACGAAGTTTAGGAGATCATAGATTTCGGGGAAATGATAAATCTGGTTTGTCTCGAAATATCACGAAGAAAAATTAGTTTTCTAACGAAATAAAATATAGAGGTATACACCAAAAGTCTAGCTGAGTGACCAGAAATATCTTAGAAATAAGCCATGTGTCTTATGTAATGAAAGAGGGTACTTTACAGGTGATAGGTGAACTAACTTGAATGACAGAAGAGAGAGGAAGAGAGAGAGAAAGAAAGAGAGAAAGAAAGAGAAAGAGAGAGAGAGAGAATGAGGTCAGAAGTGAAATAAAGAAAAGGAAGAGAATTAAAGATATTCGGTAGAAGATACGGGAGAAGAACATAAGCATCTCAAATAGATCGGGGGTAGATTTGGTGTTTCCATAAAACCATTGGTTTGGCACATAGGAAAAACTTGCCTGTTTACCTCAAACAGTACAGGTCACCTTTTCTGGCTGACTTGCCAGGATTGAGATCCCTGAAAGAGATAAGTGGAAAAGCTCTTTCTTGCTCCCCCGACAAAGAAGTTCTCTGAAGACAATTCAAGTTGAACATCCTGCACCTTGAAACACTATACTTGGATTAGGTCGAGAAGAACCCGGGTAGTTTCATTCATCCTTGAATGATTGTAGGTGAAATATCTAAGGCCATAATTATTTTAGTTATATACTACGATTTATTAATTAATTATAGATTAGATGTGATTAAAGACTTGCTTTCCTTCAGTTGTAAACAGTGGTTTACTTCACAAATATTTTTGTTTTATTCTGTAATTTAGGCTAGATATCATAGATATATTAGGTATCCTGTGTAGTTGTAAATATATTTTGAAAATCATGTTTTAAATAAGTATTTACTCTGTGGCTTTCAAACAAATAATATAGATATGGCTAAGTTATGAGAGTCTTTTATTCTCCCCCTTATTGTATAAATATGAGATGAGACCCCCCCTCACAATATTGAACGTAAAGTATTATATTCCGTTAAATCTGTTTTGTATTTTGTTTATTTTTATTTTATGACAAACTTTTCTGAAGGTTATTTCTAGAGTTAATGAAGCTTTTTATTTTAAGCGGGAGATACCTGAACTTAAGGTTAATTGTAGGGCTTAAGTAGAGTTTTAGTTTTTCGTATGTGCGTGGGGGAAATGATGTTGCCGTCGCATAAACAATTGGAAGTAGGGTTAAGAGAACGTCCTTTTTTATATGCTTCTTCCCTCAAAACACTATCCCACAAATGAGTAACCATTTTACATTACATTAAATGTATATGTGAAACTGGTCCCCCCGTTCAACATTCTAAAATAATCGGGGTTTTCTTTCTTAGGGGTTTCAAGTTTTTTACACGTAATCACCTAAAACACCAACATTTTATGTGTGAGAGAGATCATTTAACTGAAGGGCTTCGTGTACTCTAAAATGTGAGTAGGGGATTTATGTATGGTCTGATTAGGTAATTAACATGTTTATAAGACAAATAAATAAATAGAAATAAATAAAAATTATAAACATGTTAATTACCTAATCCGACCATACATAAATCCCCTACTCAAATTTGCTCCGAGGCTCCACATAGCTACCAACTTCCGCTCCATCATCTAGCATGCTTTGAATCGATCTGTTACGTCCACCATTTGATAAGGGAATTTTTTCCGAAATTAATAATGGATATTGTCGCAGACATAACAAGTAAGACATTTTACCAATACAACTGAATAAATATATGTATATATAAAATATATGTATGTACTTATTGATTTGTAAATCGCCACTTGTTCTCGTCTTCTCTTATCAACAACGTCTATGTTTCATTCCTCGCATTGTGACAGCCTTCTAAATCTCTACTACATACCTATCCCACACAATGCTTCAAGCAAACTACATATCAATCATATATATATATATATATTAAATAGTATAGAAGTTCAGAAAACATTGGTACCGTCGGTTTCAAGCCCAACATGAAGGGGGCCAGTTAATGGTAAACGTAAATTATGTTAGGCTCTCGTCAGCCATGTTGTTTCTGTCTGATGAAAAAAAATTAAGGCCCGCATTTATTTTTTTATAATGATGTTCATTTTTATTTAACTATAGCTTATTCCTATCTTTGTATATTTTATTTTATTCTAATATGAATTTTCTAATTTTTTATTTAATGCATTTTAGTAAATATGTACTGTTCTGTTTTTGCATGGTTTCCGGTCTGCCTTCTGTTAATTTTAGCTGGTGCAAGGGAGATAATTACTTCATCTTATTTCAGTTAAGAGGAGATAATCCATGTTTCAGTCGGTCCAAGGGAGGTAATTAATCTATCTTATTTATTTTTTAACCTTTTTTATTTTATATTATTTTAATTAGTTGAGGGAGGTATACAGGCTATTTGATTTCTAAGTCTATTATATATGTGTATTGTATTCTTTAAGGTAGCCATAATTTTCATACTTAAATTATACTTAATATTTATACTTACAATTGTCTAAATATCCATTTTCACTTTACTAATTTATGCGCTAATTTGACTGCATCTAGAATACTCTTGAAGAAATTCCTTTAGGTGAGGTCTTCGTTCGTTGTTCGGTCCTCCCAGTTTATTAGGAGCGCTTGTCTCCTATGTAAACAGGCTTTGAGGGTCACTGCGTACGTTCAAACAGGTCTTTTGGGGGGTCATTAATAGTCTTCATAATGTTGTACTTCTTTGCATCACAAAGGAGGCATCGTTTTGAAGCTGGTGAGTATGCTGGTCTTATCTCTATGATCCTCCATTTAATGTTGAAAAGTGTTCCGTTATCTTTTAGCTGCCATACTCGGGCGGCTAGTGTTGTCTTTACCCTTGTTTTTGGCCTGAAGGAACTGTTGTGCATGTAAAATCTCTGTTTAAACGTCCCTTTTGTCATGCTTATGTATATTTCTGGTGTATCATTAGCCTGATGTGTCGCTTCATATACGAGGGATTTAACCCTGCATTTTTCCTCTAAGTGGCAATCTTCCCTGAATCTGCAAGAGCAGTCCGAAATTTCATTTTCATTGCATTCCTTTGCGATGATCTTTCTTATTGATGGAGTGGTGGGATAGCTGACCTTAATAGTGTTTCTGTTGAATAGTTTGTCCAGCTAATGTTGTGGAGGGAAATTTCTGTCTAGCAGTTTCAGAAATAGGTACCCACTCGTGTTTTTGTGTTGAGGGAAAATGGGGGTGAGAACCAAATGATGTTCCGCCTCCTGTTGCGCCTGTCTTTTGTTAGCCGATGTTGGGTTGGCTGGTATTTAATGCTTTCCGTGAATCCGCTTTTTGGAGCGCTTCATTGTAATATGGAACTGCTTTGTTGAAGATGTCGGCGTTTGATGAGAGCGTGGAGATTCTTTTGCTTATATTGGCAACCATGTTTTTGAAAACTGTAGGGGGGGTGACAGGATCCTTTGTTTATGTACCTAAGTGTCTCATTGGGTTTCTGGAAGGGTCTATGTGTTTTGTTATTTAGATTTAGGGTTGTGTCTAGGAAGTCTACTTCATGTAGGTTGGTGCTAATTGTTATCTTAAAACTTAGATCATGAAATGTTTTGGTTAGATCTTTTCTAAGCTTATCTAGGCTAGTCCCGTTGTGATCATATAGGCCGAATGTATGATCTGGGAATTTTTTGTTCAAAGTCTCTAGTAGGAATAGGCCCACTAGGTCGCAGATGTCTGCACCATCGTAAGCCCCATTGCCACGTCAAATAGGTCTTCTGGGTTTGAGTTTTTTTGCCCAGGTCTTCCCTTCATAGAATAAGAGGGGTTGCCTAGCATGCATGATGGTTTTTATTTCTATAGTGCTATTTTTTTGTATTTAGATGCAAAACTCAATGCTTTTTCAAGTGTGTCTTTCGTAATGGAGGGATGAAAGCCTGTGATATCTAGTTGAGTGAATTTGTATCTATGTGGGTCGGTTATATTGTTAAACTATTTTAGCACTGACTGTGTGCTACCCCATAGGTTGAGGTTTGTTTTACTTTTGATGTTTTTGACAATTTCTTTTATTATAGCTTTACTTGCTAATCCTATTTCGCTTTTAGCTGGATTTAATAAAAGAATTTGGTCAAAAATAGCGCATCAATATAAAAACAACTTGTATAAAAGGAAACTATCAGTTGCTTATATATCTATGTCTTTTTGCAGTTAACGTAGAGTAATCTGGAAGTGTAGACATCAGCCCCGGCATAATTTATAAACACATTATTTGGCGTAAATCCTTATTCATATTGCGACTGACTTAAGCATTTCCATGGCGATTTCCGTTTTTGTCTAATCTCGTCTATCTCATAAATAATCAATGATCGAAGTTACTATCACAAAACTGTCCCCCCATCCATTACGTTGTGAAACTTTTAAACGATCAGTCAGGAAGAAGACGTTTATTTTAAATAGTGTCCAAAATCGATAACTTCATATGCACTAGAAGACAAATCTCGTCAATGTTTATTGGTATTAAGTTTTATTTTCTTGCGTAATCTTTTATTTGAAGATTTACGGTCGGGACAAAATATTTACTATAGCTTTCAATTAATTTATGACTTCTGGAAAATCAATTGAATCCCAGAATAACAATTCCATTTTATGTGAATTAATATGATTGTATATATATATATATATATATATATTCATAAATAAATATGTATGTATATATATATATACATACATATATATACATACATATATATATATTAGTATGTTATAAAATATGTCAATTAAGCTACACAGAATATTCCGCGTTTCATCCACGCTAGGACTCATCAGGCTTATACGAGGAGTTGTGGCTGTCTCGCGTTTTTATATACGCACATTCTATTGAGTTTTAGTTAGCCAATAAGCTTTCTAGTTTCCAGCGAACACTTTCTAATCAGTCAATGAGCAGGCACTTACAGGAAAAATGCCAGTGGACTTCCTGGTCATCATTTCCTTTGTGTGTACTATTTTAGCGAGGAGCATAGATATCTAGTGTTCTGGCCTATTTTAAACCTAAGTTAAATGTTTTTTTTATTTAATTTTTTTATTTTGTATTAGTTTATTTATATATATATACATATATATATATATGATAATTTACGTATATGCATGTTTATTTTATTTATTTATTTTCTATTGTTATTGTTAATTTTAAAGTTATTTCGTATTGCTATCCTAGATTAAAGCTTATCATGTGAACACAGTTGTTCGTTATTTTTCCCTACAATTTAATAGATGTTGAGGTTCTTTAAAGTATAGGATAGCGAATTTTTCATGAAGGCATACTATACATGGATCCTCTAGGTCTCTACATGTGTTTGTTTGTATTACTATTTTCCATTCGACTACCGACGAACGCCATGTTTTCTTTGAGTTCCCAGTATTTGTTTACTAGAGTTGTTTTCATTCGTTTTTTTTATTTTTGAATGTACCTTTGTGGTCATCCTATCGGGTTTTGAAATCTAAGGAAATTATACCTACATAATATTTCTTGTTATTCAGGTGTTCTCTCGCAAATATTGTGGCCTGGTAAACTATGCTTCTTGTTAGACATTTATTTTGAAGTGGGCAAAATGGGCCATATCTGCAGTTGCATTTATCTTGTTCATTATTAGTTTTTTATTATTATTTCTAATATGGTTACCGTTATCCGGAGTTTGCTTATTATTATTATTATTATTATTATTATTATTATTATTATTATTATTATTATTATTATTATTATTATTATTATTATTTCTACTAGTTGCATATGTGTGCTTTGTGTTAGTTTTATTTTTGTCATAGGGTCTACTTTTTATTGTTTATTTTGCTGTTGTTTTCATTGCTTTTATTTAATATTTTGTAATTACGTGCTTTAATTCTCATCTCTAAATTTTCGCAGCAGCTGTATGATTACTTTAGGTTATTTTTATTGAAGATTTTGTATAGGGGATTGGTTACGGGGAAGTGATTTTCGATGAGATCTAGAAATTTCTTGCCAAGTTTTGTTTTTAACATTTGATTGCATAGCGCCGTATATCGTATTACATTAATCCGAAAAAATCCGAAAAGTTATTGCATATTGTTTTATGATATCTACGCCATCTTTAGTATATATATATATATATATATATATATATATATATATATATATATATATATATATTTAAATGAAAATGTATAAAAAAGAATACGAATAGTATAAAATTTTTATTTATACGTTTTCAATTGGTGACGTGCAGGAATACAAAATAATATTATGAAAAATTAAAAAAACTACTTTTACAAGTACATAATTTCGACCGATCCTTCAGTCTTCATCACTGTTGTGAAAGTGATGAGTATATACGGAGAAAAGGGAACGGGAAAAGGAAGAAGGAGGAGGTATAGCCAATGAGAAGGTGCCACGTCAGTTTTAAATATATATATATATATATATATATATATATATATATATATATAAGCACGCACATACACACATGCACACAGTACATATACACATATAACAGAAAAATTAAAAATTAAACAGTAAATAAAAATGAATAAACGCACTTTTAACTGTCCAATATTTTGAATTCCAATGATATTAGTTATTCCATGAGAGAACAAGAATTCACAGGATATAAGGATGAATCAATTATTGGTAAGAATCACTTAAACTATAATTCCTGGTTTCACACGCAACGAAAAAACACAAATAAACAGAGATACATTGTTTCTCTATTCTACTGCACTGCCGTTTGTCTTCGGTCTAAGAGGTCTCACATAAATTTTTATCTTAAAATCAAAAGCAATATTTTTATTATTCACGTTATTTCGATTTGTTAAACTTTAAATTTGTATTTGATGTTCTAATAATGTATTAAGATGATAAGCACTATAATTACCAACAATGAAAGTTTATGAATTATGTATATTCCTGCTAAGTCTTAATCTCCAGCGTAATCATCCATCATCAAATTAAAGTTGTCCTTTCATCTTTAAAATGTCTTTAAATAAACACTTGACTGAGCACGACTCAGAATTGAAAATGAGTTCATGTTGAAGTTCGCTGCATAGACCGGGTTTTTAATGAGATGATCAATGATTGAAAACCCGTATGTGTTGGCAAGTACGTCTGTTGCTCGGTATTTCTGATTTTGGTGGATAAGTGGTAGTGGACTCTACCATCCAATCCCAATGTCGTTCGACCAACATAGCACTGTAACTACATTCAAAATTGTAATTATTATGGTGGTGGTGGGGGGAACATATTTTTGAGAAGCTCGCATTTCTGTAAAACGATATCGTATACTCGACTGTTCACTTAACATTCCATTTAAAGATCTTGGATACTGTTCACATTCGGTTGAAAAGATCTTCTCTCTGTAAACAGAGGGAATGTTTCTTAGGTTTGAGGGTGATTATCTTCGAAAATATAAAAACGTTACTTTATTTTAATCACTTTCTCCCTCCTTCCCCCCACATAACGGAACGCAACGTAATTTGATTTTAAATGTACATATTTTTGATTTCTACTTCTTAAAATTCCTCGATAAAGCTTTGGGAGAGCGAGAGCGAAACCGCTCAGCTGACCCCCCTTTATTTTTCTTTTCTCTTCTTCGCCCCTTTTCTATATTAAAACGCATTTTACTTTAAATCATAATCTTTTTTACAAGGGAGTTATCACTTATAAATAATATAATATCGTAGTAATCCCTAGTAATGGAGATCTGATAAAGTGTCTTACTAAAGGGGGCGGTTCAGCAGGAACTTGCTTATGTTGGGCTTGAAGACATCCAAGTTGTAGTCAGGTAGGAAACAGGCAAACGAAAGAGAGTTCCACAGGCGTGTACTTCTAAGAAAGAAGCTTTTTTCATAGAATCTACGTTTAGATTTAGGATCAGATAAAGAGTGGGGAAAATTACGGACAGTAGTTTCAGAGGAACGGGTGTTTTTCGTGAAGGATTGGCGAGGGGGAACCAGAGATTGGAGCTCAGACGAGCACTTCCCATGGAAGTAACGATAAAACAACGGCATGCTCGCAACGTCCCTTCTGTGGGAGAGAGGTTGCAAGGAAAAAAAAGGGCATATCCCACTAGGCAACGAAGTGTATTTTGTACTCTGTCAAGGAAGGATAGGCTGGTTTTAGCAGCTCTTGCCCAGATATGGCAGCAGTACTCTATCCTTAGACGTACTTGGCTTTTATATAGATAGAAAATTGCATCAACAGTGAGATATCTACTGGTGCGGTAGAAGGATCCCGCCATTTTCCAGCGACCTTGGCAACAGATTTGATGTACGTGTTCCATTTCAGATCAGGAGTGAAGGTCAATCCCAGAAGCTTGTCAGAACATGGAGCTTCCCCAAGACGAGAGCCATTCATTTCAATTGATGCCGGGTGGGGATCATGGCGTTGATGATGTAAAGATAGAAGCTTGGTTTTAGATACATTAAAAGTAACCACCCACCTCTTTCCCCATTGTACAACGCGTTCAAGATATGAGAAGAGAGAATCAGAAAGAACTTTGTCATTTACAGCCTTTGATGTGTTGCCATAGATGGTCGTGCCATTAGCAAAGATGCCAACGATTGATTTAAGTATGTGTTTTGGAAGATCATTGATGTAGATCAGGTAGAGAGTTGGGCCCAGGATGGACCCTTAAGGGACACCAACATTAATACTGTAGCTTCTGATTTCTGCCCATCAACCCTTACTCTTATGAGCCTATCAGGGAGAAATGATTTAATGATTGAGAAAACATTTCCGGTTATACCGTAGCTGGAAATTTTGTAAAGTAGGCCTTTATGCCATATATTATGACAGGCCTTTGATATGCCAAGAGCAATTGTTCTAGAAAGGAAACCTTTGTCGAGATATTCCCGAATCCTATGAGATATAACCATTAGCACATCTGCTGTAGATCTAGCAGCACGGAAACCATATTGCATGTCACTAAGAAGGTTATTTCTTCTGAAGTGGTTGACTACTTCATTATTTAATATGGATTCCAGCAACTTACTCATGACACACAGGAGACTTATTGGTCTTTACTGAGAGGGAGATGACCTGTCACCTGAATTCTTAAACACAGGGCATACTGATGAGGTTTTTTAGTGTATTGGTAAGCACTTCTCCTTAAGACAACGCTCAAAGAATTTTGTAAGTATGGGGGCAAGTTCTGGTTGAAGCTTTTTCAACAATATAATTGGAATACCGTCAGGGCCAGTTGCTTTACTAGAATCAAAGTTCTTGATTAGCTTGGCGACATCACGCACAGATATTTTATGTTGCATAGCGTGTTGTCTGTTATAGGAGGAAATATGGGGAGTTGATTACTTGCTATTTGCCAAAACTGGTGGGAACCAAGTCGCTGCTCAGCTACTTTGGATTAAACGGACTGAGCATATAGCTCTCTTGAATTTTTTTATAACTCTTTTACAGTGGTTGGTGGCAGTTGTGAAAGAGGTTTTAGTCTCAGTACATATAATAGGTTGGTAGCTATGGAAAAAAGTGATTTCTGTGCGCGATAGGAGCAGCACATTCTGGGGAGAACCATAGCTGGCTGTTAGGTTTTTGTTGGAATTTTTTTGAGTGTATGAATCGGTCTATACCTACAATTAACCATTCGGTCAGGTCTGATACTATATAGGACACGTCATTTTTAAACATGGAATGCAGAGGTAGGTCAGATATAAATGTAGGGAAGCTATCCCAGTCAGCCAAAAGGTATTGATATACTGTATGGTGGAGAGGTACGTCTGAAGATTTGTTGCATTTCATTTTTATCTTAACTGATAAAACGGAGTAGTCGGAAGATCCCAGAGGAGATAGAACGGAACATGACCATAACACAGGGGAAGTTGTGAGAAAAAGGTCTAGAAGGCTTGCATACTGACCGGTTGTATGGGCCACACGGGTGGGTTCGTGAACAATCTGATTGAGGTCATAGGAAATGGGGAAGTCATGACAGAACCTCCCCTAATCATCTGTCTTATTTGAATGGGTCAGCCACATTGTGGACATTGAAGTCATCACAAATGTGAATGTTAGCAAAAGGATGAGCAGAGAAGATGTCAATTTTCTCAGATATGCTCTTAAAGATAGTAACTCCGCTGTTGCGGAGCGATAGAGGGTAAATATAAATACAGTGGTGTAAGCAAGTGCAACCTGGAAGCACATATAAAGTAAATTAGAGTCTTCTCTGGAGATATCCCTACCACACGGAAAGGCCTCTTTAATGTAAGCACATATTCCATGCCCATGGCGATATTGAGGAGTCACATTTAGATGTTAAATGAGAGTATCCATCAATTATGAACTCACCTAGGGAAGTGGTCGACCCTATGCCTGTTTCGCTTAGGAACAATATGTCCGATTTTGTTCCTGTGCAATCGAGTTTCAACCTCTGGAAGGTAGGAACGTAAACCCTGATGTTAGAAAAGGAGACATGGTAGTAAGTGTCTACGTTGGAGGATGGGGTTCTAGGTTTGTTCGTATTTTTTTCCTGGAGATAATTCATGTTGAGGTTTTGGGACTTGGGGAACAGCTCGACAGACTTCATTAAGAGCAGGTTAGAGAGGGAAAGTAAGAGAAAAAGACAGGAAATTTTTTGTAGCACATGATAAGGTAAAGCCGTAAAAATTACCCACTAGTATGGCATCGAGAGACCCCACCAGAAACTACCGCATGTTCCAGAATCCATTCATCAAATGGCAATACAGCATCCCCAAAACGTTGCACCTGCTGTTAGGACAACCTCCTTAGTGGTTAATCCAAGTTTCGGGTCCCTGACTATCAGGCGGATAACGTCAGCCCAGATAAATCGTTTACCTCCAGCACCCTTACAAGTGACATATCCACAATGATAGACATAGAAACAGAAAATTTCCGACATCTCAGGCTACTGTTCACGCAAGTACTGCCGACCTAGAAAGCAGCTTTTTCTTTACCCATCACGCATTGGAAATGAGGACCGAAGGACAAATAAGGAGAAGCGAGAGTTGCTTGAGCTGCCGATAACACGTCCATAGTGCATTATCTACTCTGTATTTTAAAAAAGGAAAAGTTAAAAATAAAAAGGTCAGAGATGAAGAGGCCAGAGATAAAGAGGTTAGAAAAAAGAATAGGTAGGAGGGACTTATTAATATCTACTTAATATAAGTCCGTTGCCCCATTTCAAATTCAGGAAGATATTTTAAATTAGTCTCCCTTTCCCTGTATTAATGCGTAGATTTGAGATGTTATACACAGAAATTACGTATCAGGTATGATTAATAGAAATAAGAACAATTAACACTTTCTATAAGTAGACATTTAATGCCAGGTACTTAAAGGATATGCTGGATGTGGGTGGTGTCATCTTTGTAGGAATTAGAAACGTCTTCACCATATTGATTGCGATATATATATATATAGATGTGTGTATATATATATATATATATAAATCTATATATATACATATAAATATATATATATATATATATATATATATATAAATTTAAAGGAGATTAGAACAATAGTTTAAAGAGCAGAGTGTATTTTAATGTAATAGTAAAAATAGGAAAAGAAAAAGTGCTCGTTGTAATTTAGATATATAATAAGCTCGATAGGTAAATATCCTAGAGCTAATTTAATATTCAGTAATGTGATTGATAATTTAAAATTCAAATTAGAATTAAATTAAAAATCGTTTTCACAAGAAGGAACAATAACAAAATCAATAATTTGTACGATCGTTTCAATTTCAAGTTGAAAAGCTACAATAAACATCCAAATGAATGCTTTGACCTTAATTGCTGATTTCAAAAGACGAAAAATTAAAAAATGCATCTGCCTTATTTTTAATACTAGGTTTATTTATGGTGTCTTTTACATATATTAAAAACCCTTCCCAATACTTTTGCTGATGAGGAAACTTTGGTTTTTTTTAAAATACTATATGTAAAAATTATTGTCCGTGGCTTAATGTCTACCACAATAAAAACATTATTTTCCGAAACTATCGTACAAATTATTGATTTTGTTGTATTTCCTTCTTGTGAACCGGATTTTTAATTTAATTCTAATTTGAATTTTAAATTATCAATCACATTACTGAATATATATATATATATATATATATATATATATATATATATATATATATATATATATATATATATATACGTAAAATAGGTTAAGATATAAATAGAAAAGATGTATATTCAAATGGGTGGGGTCACCAACAATTGTCATGTTTTTTATATACGTTTTTTAGTATTTTATATTTTTCATTTTGTAAATTATTGAAATTCAAAAAAATGTTTTAATAATTTGAAAAATGTAAATATCAAATAATAAAACAAGTATATATAAAACTTAGCAATTGTTGGTAACCCCACTCATTAAAATATATATACAGTGCCGGCAAAAAGAATGTGCGCCCTTTAATTTTTTTTCAAAAACTGCAAATTGAAGCTAAATGTAACTGTTTAAACAACCTATACCTCATTTGAATCGCCTTTTATTTATCTATATTTTTACCTGTTCATATTTGACTTTTAATTGAAATATTCTAGTGTGCACGTCCATTTAAAAAATAACTTCAAACTGAGGGGGCAAAAAGAAAGTATGCAGCAACAAATTCGCTTAAAACCAACTTAAATTATCACCCCTAAATCAGTTTAAAATGTCCACCAACAGACAACAAAGCATCTCTAATGGTAATTGTTGTTGTTCCAGGTTATACAACGTAATATTTAGTCCAAATGACACGACTTTCTATTAGTGATCGTCAGGAGCTCATTAATCTCCACCTTTCTGGTTCATCCAATCGAGAAATAGACCGCATACTTAAATCTGTTCGTACTAGGGTTAGTTCTCACAGAGAAGACAATGCTATCAAGATCCGCAGCCTAAGAAACAGATTTGGAACGGCTCCCCAACTCTAAAAACAGTGCAATCTTGTTAAAAAGTGCTCTCTTTATACTGTTCAGAGCAGATTAAGGGAATTTAATTTGCGAGATTATTCTGCAAGACGCAAGCCAATGATTTCTGTAAAGAACAGAAAAGGCCGTCTGGAGTTCGTCAGATGCAAGGAAGATCATGACTCTTCATATTGGTCAAAAGTGCTTTTTAGCGACGAAAGCAATTCAATAGGCTAGGCAGTAATGGTAGGAAGTACGTTCGTCGGGGGAAAGATAAAGAATGTAATCCTAGCTGCTCAGTTTCAACGCTGCAAGGTCCAGGGCCTATAGTTCACTTGCCAGGTCGAATTAATTCCACCAAGTACATTAATATGTTGACTGAGCATTTTCTGCCCTTCTTTGGTCAGAATTTGGATGATAATTCCATCTTCATGAAGGATAATGCTCTCATTCACACAACTGGCAATGTCAAAAGGTTCCTGGAAGAGCATGATATTCCGTGTTTAGATTGGCCTGCACAATCTCTAGACCTCAATCCTATCGAAAATGTATGAAATTACATCAAGCAACAGCTACGCAATGATAAAATTTAAAATTTGGAAGAAATCTGGACAAAAATGTAAGAAAACTCGATGAACTTTCCCTGAAGTATTGCTGCAGTCTAATTCAAGAAATTCTCAAAAGATTTCAGGCTGTCAAATTGCAGAAGGGCTATGCTAAATATTAACTAGTTCATTGTGTTCCTGTTGTATTTATGTTGCATTAATGTCCTAAATTTAAATAAACATTTTCCAATATGCGGACTTTCTTTTTGCCTCGTCAATTTGAAATTATTTTTTTTAATTGAGGTAAATATTAGAATATTTTAATTGTAAGTCAAATATGAACAGGTTAAATTATAGAGGAATAAAAGAGGAATCAAGTGAGGCATAGTTTGTTTAAGCAGTTACACTGAATTTAGCTTAAATTTTCAGTTTTTGAAAAAATTACATGTGCGGACTTTCTTTTTTGCCGCCTGTATATATATATATATATATATATATATATATATATATATATATATATATATATAAAGTGAACGTGTGTGTATGTGTGAGTTTGTGTGTTTGTGTGTGTGTCCATTTTCTAACGCGATGACTCGAAATTCAATATAAAGGGTACTGAGATTTGGGAAAAATCATTGTAATCCGTATTCCGGCAGAAATTTGGCTGTTAAGGGGTCAAAGTTCAACAACAATCTCCTGCGACAATTTTGGGTATAAACACTTGAAATTTTAGATATAGATTCCTTGGACATGGATCTAACTTAATAACTTGTTTTGAGCCTAAAACAATAAAAAGTTTTTAATTCGACCGTGTTTGGATTTTACCATTCTTGAATTGTTTACTCTTCACCGGACTATCCATTCATGTGAAATCTTTTTATCATTTTTTCTTTTACCTCCTATTCCCCTTACCTCGCCCTTTTTAACCAAGTAAGATCTGTGACTTACTTGTAGTTTCATTAAATACTTTTATATGCAAAATCCGATCCCGCATTTTGCTAATTCCTGCCCTCTGATGAGAAGGAGAGTATTTCTTCGAAACTCCGCAGATTAAGGACTATCCACTTATCTTGTGCTTCCTTTTTAAAATTAAAAATGTTTTTAACTCTTTTTCAAGATGTTTTTTTAAATTGTTTTATTAATCATTTGTTCATATTATTAGCTCTATTTCCTTTTCGGTTTTATTGAGCTTTTACATCTGGTTGAGATTACTTTACTTGTAAATATTAATTCTTAATATTTATAATATATTTTAAGTTACCATTTTGATTACCTTGGTAAATTTATTGTAATTTTTATTTCTCTCTCTCCCTCTCACTATATATATATATATATATATATATATATATATATATATATATATATATATATATATATATAATTTATTATTAGTGTAATACCTATTATTCAAATGTATGTATAATGTGACAGGAGAAATCGCCCTACAGAATTTGCGTTGCACGCCGTATCGCATGTGAGCGTTTGGAATCCGACGTTGCTATAATTAGATCTTGATGGTCAAATTAATGGCTGACGGTGATTTCGATCAATGACCGATATTCGTAGACGATAATCGAGGTGCAACGTTGTTAAAATTGTTAGAGTTCCGTATGCGCGATGTTCTTTAAACACCTGCACCGTCGACTTTTCGTCTGCTGTTATCTTTTTAGTGTGTTGGCTTATATTAATATATTGCTTTACGACCAAATTTTTTGCGACTTCGTGTCGGCATCTTCTGGCATGTTACATAAGCAGTCGGAAAATTCAGAAACAATTAGGCAAACAAGTTTTTCTGGAAGCATGAAAGAGTAAACCAAAAAATTATTTTAAAACCGCAAATGACTTTCAACATGCTATGTCAACGTGAAACCCCATTTTCCCGTGATGAGAATGGCTTTCTTAATATGATGCCACCAGCAGGCCGCCTGGCATTGCCCGGTCGCAAATACGCTTAAATATGATATTTTGAGAAATGCAGATTTCGTATTTATTATTATATTATATTTAACCCAATATATATTAATGATTTAAAAAGTATACAATAAAAAAAAATTAAATTAAATAAAAATATGACTCGTGCGCCACCACCGATAATCGAAACCAAAATGTTTAGCTTACAATTTAGTTTTTCCGTTGACGTTTATGTTGTAACTATGAAGACATGTTTGCCGCAAGGCTAACAATTAAAGCATGGACCAATAGCTATTACGGTACGCATGCATATTCGTAATGCATTCGACCTTCACCGTTTTTTCAATGTTCACACTTTGGCACCAATTTTACACGACTAAAACCCAAATATAAAATTTCGCATGGATCCAACTACCCTTATATATTAAGTTTCATGTCTGTAGACCAGAAATTGACAGAGGAGTTTGACAGGCAAATTTTTTAAACAAATACACATACATGAATATATATAGAAAGAGGTTTTTATTTACTATAAACTTTTTACGCAAATATTACGAAAGTTTAAACCATATAGAATATTTACATGAATATAATTGCTCGTAATAAATAACTAAAGATGATCATCCCATAAGAAAACCGAAAAAAACTAATAGGAAATTAATTAAAATGAATGTTTAAAAGATGTGCAAATTAGCCTGCAGGTGAATGCAATTCCACGACCGATGCATAATAAAGTTGTAGTTTATTTTTAAATAAATAGAAAAAAGGGTTTTTAATATGAATAACAATACAAAAAAATAATAAAAAAGGATATAGGAGTATGGATTCTTAATATAGGGAAGGGTTAACCCCGAATTTTGGCTTAATCGTCTTGTAATCTTCCCTTCGGCATTTTCCAGCTGCTTAGGAAACTTGTCGCACAAAGCATACGCGAAGTTACCGATTATGAGATAGAAAACTGCATAGGTACCTTTATATTTCCTATATTAGTTCTTCGTAATAATTGTAATCTTAAAAAAATTAATCACCCGAAAAAAGAGGGGTAGACCTGTAAATTCACCCTTGTCCGTTTGTCCGTTCGTCTGTCCGCGCTTTTCTCAATAATTACGCCTTGGATTTTTTTGAAAATTTGCACAAACATTAAACATGATATGAATAAAAAAGTAACAGAACGGATTTTCCGGGAAAACTCCGGTTGTCCCCCTAGGGGTGCCTTTCGGGTTAAAATGGCTAACATTGACACTTTTGTGCTTATTAAAAAAATATAATAATGTTTTGTTTTTTTATAAAACTTTCTGAAAAGTTGTAACTTACTAATTTCTATATAATTTTGTTTGTCTAACATTCGCGATAACTCTTGGGTGTGTCCAAGGGGCTCTTTTAGGTCTAATAAAATCACTCAATTTTGGGAACTTCTTTTTTACCATAGTTGTCCAAAATTATCTGTGTATGTCTATTTAGCAGTGTTGCAAATTTAAATATGTAAAACCATTGGTACTGTTGGAGCTAAATGGGAGGGCAAATGATGGACTTAGTCATTTTTTTGGATGGTGCAGAACTCAAAGTTACGTATGTTACGGCCTAAAACTGCACCGTTTGTTCATTTTCACCAGGATTTGACGTCCGTTGGGGACTTTTGGGGCTAAATGGAGGCGGGGGAGGCAAATGCTGAACTTATTAATCTTTTATGCCTCGTTCACTGTGCACTCAAGGGGGAGTATGCATACTTCACTTGTTTTATTCCTGGAATTATTTTCAATCATATAGTTTTCTTTCTTGATTATATAGTTTTACTCTTATCTAGTTTTAACGTTGATTATATAAGTTTTGTTCCTTTCTGGTTGAACTTATTTGTTTTTAATCGACTATTTACGGGAGTACTTACGTGAAGGTTTCTAAAGTTTCTAAGTGTTTTGTGGCACGAACTGGATTCGAACTTGACACATCCAGGTTTCCGGCCTTTGTGGTTTACAACTTAGACAAAGTCATCTTCCAGCTTCATGCTGTCCTACAGTTATAACGGCCAATCTCAACGTTTTCAGTGTTTTTATAATTCGATTTATATATTTGGCTAATATTTCTACATGAGTAAACATTCAATTAATCATGCTTGAAGGAATTCTGTTGTAGGATTTCTTGAAATCAATTCAGGCGATTTCCTTTTTTGTATTTTTAAAAAAATTCAGGCCCTTTTGATCTATGTATAGCAAATCATGCGTACCTCTTGTCTCTTTATGCCACTCTTTTGTTTCTTGTTGAATTATTATTATTATTATTATTATTATTATTATTATTATTAGTAGTAGTAGTAGTAGTAGTAATAGTAGTAGTAGTAGTAGTAATAGTAGTAGTAGTAGTAGTAGTAGTAGTAGCAGCATCTGTACTAAATAAGAGATTTCATATGGATTATCATCAATCATAGCTCACTGGTAATAACCAGCGTTGTTTCTGGAGATTTGAGTATATTTCCAGTATTTTCACCCTTTCTGGGGGGGGGGGCATAATATGAGTTAATCAACGTTTGTTTCGCTAAAGCCTTATACTTACAGATTTTAATATTATACTAAATGTGAGTTAATCGATTGGTAAGTGTCTAATGAGATAATCCTCCCATGCATAATCTCCCCCTTCTTTTCGAGAAGGGAGGATGATAGTCTGGCGTGTTTTCTTCCGGTTATGACGTCATTCCTCTAAAAAAATCACAACCTGGATAATTTCATTATGTATTAATGATCTTAAAACTTTCTTTACAAATAGATTTTCATCCCTATACCAGCTGCTTTTCATTGACTTCTTGCTGCTGGTAATGCCCATTGGTCACCACTGGAATGTGGGTGTCAATTAAAATTCCCATGGTCCTAGTACTTTTTGCATCTTCCAGTGAGAAGTCGAGTTAGTGCTTTCTCTCATAGGTCTTATCATCATCTTCGGCCCTTCTCGACTATTTGGTGTGGTGCCAGTTAATGTCACGACTATATTTTTTGGATGTCGGGGGGGGGGGGAGAGTACATTACAATTAAACATTCGATTTTCTTGGCCTCATGTGGCGTTCCTCTACGTTTTGGTTTTCTTTCTGTTGAATTCTATACAGCCAGTTGGGGCTTGTAACTCACGTGTATTAGTCTCCATATCTATCCGTTTTTGTTATTGTTTTTGTTATTGTTTTTTGTTATTGTTTTTGTTTTTGTTTTTTGTTATTGTTTTTGTTATTGTTTTTTGTGTTTGTTTTTATTTTTGATTTTGTTATTGTTTTTGTAATTTTTTGTGCTTGTTTTTGTTTTTGTTATGTTATTGTTATTGTTATTGTAATTTTTTGTGCTTGTTTTTGTTTTTGTTATGTTATTGTTATTGTTTTTGTAATTTTTTGTGCTTGTTTTTGTTTTTGTTATTGTTATTGTTATAGTTTTGCTTTTGTTTTTGGTATCCATTGTATCTTCTCCGTCATGACCCTGGTTCCAATTTCTCCAATTATTTTTTCGAAGGTTTTAGGTATTGTTCGTGGTGCTCCTAGGATGATTGATGCTACCTTGACTTACTTGATCTTCCATACAACTTTCAGCTCTCTCGTTATTTGCCTCAATTCTCCGTCTTCTTTGATATTCATCCTATCATCTGCCGAAACTTCGTAATCTACAGTATGGCCAGACTTTTCCTTCTTGTGAACTATCATGCCATTTTATATCCTTGTTTTGATAGGTTTATTAGATTTTACATCAATAATTCATGATTTCCGTTTCCAAGTAATGTTACCCGCGCTTGTGCCATTTGTCTGTGTGGTAAAGATACAGCTATTCACACAAATCTCAGTGTACTGCCTTCATCACCTGCTCATTACTATTCTTATATTTTGGGGGCTAGTTTGCTTTATTCACTTATGTGGTTTATTGGTTTGACCCTTTGTCCACAGAGCCTTTATTTGCTATTTTCCTGTATCTTGTCGGGATTTGCTTTAATATGGTCATCTTATGGGGTTGTTATTTAAGTTCTCTGTTTAGGTGTCCTTTTTGTAGCCATGGCTAAGTGTTTTGTGAGTCTTATCTTTTGCCATCCTTATGAATCATCCGTGTAGCTGATTTTCTTCCCATTTTTTCGGGTCTTATCCATTACCTCTCCGTTTTTAGTCTCTATTTTTACAGTGCCCTTTTCTGCAACAATTAGCTGTCTGTGTACTGTGTTATGTATTTTTCTAGTTTTGTGTTATTCACACATTATTCCATACAAAATAGTTCAGTTCCTCTATTTCCCTTTTACGTAGAATCTGTTAGCATCATCTTTTGGATGTAATGCATGATCATAAGTTTCCTGTTCCTCTGGTCGAGATCCCTAAGTTTGTATTTGGTTCAACATATAAACGGTTCAGAATATCTGACTAGTGACACTGCCAGGTGTTTATACCATTTATTAGGTTCGTCCTATATAATCTAGTTTCTGGGATTTTTTTTCTGATTTTTATGTATTATTATTATTGGCTCACATGGAGCTTTCACACAAGTCAACAAACGATCTGATTGGAGTCCTGTGGTGTTCTCTGGAAGCTGAGTGACAACAAATCTCCCCAGACGTCCGGTTCTCTCCTCCTCCTTCGATAGCATTTGCAAATAAATTTGCATCATCGCAACAGCCACTTACCATTGATTTCTCGCTGGCAGTGGCCATTGATCTATACTGGAATTTGAGTGGCACTAAGCTTCCCCAAGATCCCAGTTCTCTTCGCACTTATCCAGCGGAGGTCTTGCCAGTGCTCCCTCCTCGGTCTTTCCATCCTCCTTGACCCTTCTCGGCTCTTTGGTATCGCTTTTCTATTGGGGGGAACGGTGGTGAAACAATGGAGGGGATGCATAATGGGGTGTAGATTTTATTATTATTATTATTATTATTATTATTATTATTATTATTATTATTATTATTATTATAAACGTCTAGGTAGCAATATTCTCGTACCCTAAGCCCTTTTTCTCCTCTGCTAATTATTTGATTTTAATTAAATATTTGTTATCTACTTTATTTTCAATAACCACTTTAAATATTGGTTAATCTATTGATTTTAGATTGTAAACAAGCCACTCTTAAAACAACAACAACAACAACAAATTATGAATACAGGACATAAATAAAAAGAAAGACATATAAAAAAACTAATAAATGTAGAATGCATTTCAGGTCGACTGCATATGACCAAGTAATTAATAATATAATCCTTTGAAGCATTCACTAAAATAAATTAGGTTTCAGAAACCACAACTTCAATCTTTCACCCGGGGCTGAGATTTGATGTGATTGAAAAAAAACCCACAAAAATAAGACACCATTATATGAAATTCCCTCTTCTTAAACATATAAAGCAATATAAATCGCTTCAGCTAACAGACGAGGGCAGAACCCTGTAAATGAATGCTTATTAGAGAGAACTGATATGCCTATTGTGGAGAACTTAAATGCCTATTAGACACTATCCTTGAGTGTCTGCGTTCTATTTGTACAGAGGTTTGTCAGAGCAACATGAGGATAATTCTCTCTGTAAGAGAACTCTGACCAAATATTCAAACCATATAGTATTCGCCAGCCAAATAAGATTTCCTCAGTATGGCTAATCCACGCTGGCTTTTACAGGGAACCGCGCAACTTCTCCAACTAATGGTATCTTAAGTAACCACACGAAGCTGGATAATCCATCAGACTAGATGAATTCTTGTCCTGGGATCTAGTAATACCATGACACCAATAGAAAGGTATTTAAATATCAATTACAGAGAAGAAAATTATGTTCTCAATTTCATAACTATCCGAGTGTTTGAACCGTAAGTGGGAACTTTAATGGAAAAGACGAATATCTTATATAGAGACCAAATGTTAGCCCCAAGAATATGGACTCCTTGATTCATAAGAAATTCAACTGAAGTAAAATGAAACAAAAAATACTTTAACAGAAGACACGCACTATCCAATATGGCTTTACAATTTCTACAGCTACGTACCAAGAAAACAACGCTTTCAATAAAAATGTGAGTTCAGTATCCTAGACAGAATCATGAAACATTTGGACAACATTAATGCAAATAAAAAACAAACGAGGTAAAGTGTCTTTTGCGATAATGGTCTGTGGATAACGTAATTTCCTCTCGGTTATGTGAGGTTTCGGTGGCAGAGATTATATGTCAACAGTTAGTTTATGGATTCACGTAAGATCATAGGGAAACTGATAAGAACGTGAGGGTTAGCCAAAAATAATATAGATATGCAAAAATGACAGCTCTTGTTTGTTTCTCTTACAATCCATTTTTTTTTCTTTTTGACGGACTAGATTCCGAGCATTCTGTTCGAGTGTAAAAGAATTTTGCCGTTTTCCACCACCATAAGTCGTCCTCAGAGAAGTAATGAAAAATAATAAAATAATAGGTAATGGATTGAATGGAAAGACGATAAAAATCTTTTAAAATCGTTTAACATACTTAAAAGCAGTTGAGCGTGTCGTCCGCGTTGAGCTTGATTAATAGTTGTTTTTAAAATACAGATTAACAAGGATTCAATAATTGGGAGGCATACATCACAGTGTGAGACAGCTAAAATGACAGTGTTTTTTATTAGTATGTCTCTAAATTCGCTTTTGAGGGTGTCGTATGCTGTGAGGTTCTGATAAATGGATCCATTCAGGGAAGATAGTTAACATGTTAGGCGACAAGAGATGCTGGTTCAAGTTAGGCCAATGTCCCAAATGTAGTTGACATTTTCAGTTGCTATTGCTTATAGATGACATTCTGCCGATTTACTTTTCTAATTATATAAAAATAAAATACAATTTTCTTATATATGGATTGTGGAATTGCATTCACTAGCAAAAGATCTAGCTTATTTGTATATTCTTTTAAACATTCATTTTAATTAATACCCTATTAATTTTTTCGGTTTTCTAATGGGATAATCATTTTTAGTTAACTATTACGTGTAATTATATTCATGCAGATATTCTACATGATTTATTCTTGAACAATATTTGCGTAAAAAGTTTATAGTAAACACAAAATATATATTTATGTATACGTATATATTTTTGTTTAATAAATTTTGCCTACAAAACTTCTCCTACAGTTTTTGATTTACAGACATAAAACTTCATACATAAGGTATTCGAATTCATGCAAAACTTTATGTTTGGGGTTTAGCCCGGAAAACTCGGTGCAAAAGTGTGAAAATTAAAAGAAATGAAATTTGTCAGATGAAGGTCGAACGCCGCCATTACGAATGCATAACATAGTAGCTATGTTTAAATTTTTAGCCTTGCAGTAAACATGTTTTCATAGCCCAGTCATTGAAGGCAGAGGAAAAATACAACGTGAGCTGAACGTTTTGGTTTCGATTCTCGGTGGTGGCGCATGAGACTTTTTTTAAATACTTTTTAAATAATTACTATATATTACATCCAATCTATCTATCTATCTATATATATATCTATAAAAGTAACAATGTCTGTCTGTCTTTTCCCCTATGGTAGTTAAGGAAGACTAATATATAGAAAGGCATTACTTTACATATTCACACATATGCATACATATGCATATAACCTTATGAAAAGTACATAGGACCCGAGCAAAGCCGGACAGGACTTCTAGCAGTTAACTAAAGATGATCATTCCATAAGAAAACCGAAAAATCTAATAGGGAATTAATTAAAATGAATGTTTAAAAGAATATGCAAATTAGCTAGATCTTTTGCTAGTGAATGCAATTCCACAATCCATATATAAGAAAATTGTATTTTCTTTTTAAATAAATAAAGAAGAGGCTTGCCTTTTTTTCTGTTGTTCTTGGCATTCGGGCTGGGATATAAGTGTAGTCTCTGTTCCCGCAGATACTGCAAGCAAAGATCATATATGTGAGGGTAACTCCACATATCAGACCTTGGTCAACGTAGGGGCAACCGTTCATACCAATTGTCACTATCCAGCTCCCATTTCCCACCCATAGGGAGCTGGTCCCCTTTTCCCTCCCCCTCTCTCTCTCCCTCTCTCTCTCTCTCTCTCTCCACATTAAAAAACGGCCTTGTGCCTAATTTGCTCAGTGGTGAAGCAAATAAATACATCTTGGCCTTCGGGCCGGGATCAACGTGTAGTATCAGATACTGCAAGGAAAGGCCATATGTGGGGGAAACCCCCACATATAAAACCTTGGTCAATGTAGGGGCAACCCTTCATACCAATTGTCACTATCCAGCTCCCCTACTCCCCGGGGAATTGATCCCCATTTCCCCTTCACTCCTCACATTAAAAATTGGCCTTGTGCCTAATTTGCTCGGTGGGGGAGCAAATAAATACCCTGTTGTTCTTGGTCTTCGGGCCGAGATCAAAGTGTAGTATCTGTCTGCAGATGCTGCACTTAAGGTAATTTGTCCCAGTCAATAGAGAGGAAACCCTCTATAATGTTACAATTACTATTTTTGGACCCAACCAAAGTGTCCCTTTTGCCTTTTTTTCGGGGAGCTGCTTTAATCCCACATTAAAAACGAACTTGTGTCACATATTGCTTTGGTGGGAAACAAAATAAATACAAATAGAAAAGAGGGTTTTTAATATGAATATCAATACACACAAAAGAAAAACGAATTTGTAGTATACTAGCATTTCAGCCCGGCGTTTTTTGGGGTATTTGGAGGTGTACGTTGAGCAAAAATAAAAAAAGAAATAAAAAAGAAAAAAAGCGGTCCATTTTTTTAAAACTTTGACCCCTATTATGCTCCTTTAAAATTTATTGTTTTGGGCTCAAATCAAGTTAAGTTAGATCCATGTCCAAGCAACCCATATTTAAAATTCCAACTGTTTAGACCCGACATTGTCGAAGGAGTTTGGTAGAGTTCTCAAAGGTCAAATCGTTTAACTTTGACCCCTTAACAGCTACATTTCTGGTCGAAAACCGATCACATAGATTTTCCCAAATCTCAGTACCCTATATATCAAATTTCTAGTCTGTAGACTTTAAATTAACAAAGTTATTGCGTAGGGAAATGTACACGGACACACAGACAGACAGACAGACAGACAGACAGACACATTAACTTTTTTTTTAGATATCTAGATAGATAGATTAAACAAAAATACATACGCATACACAAATACATATGGAAACAATTTTGTGTTCCCTGAAAATTTTTTATGCAAATATTATGCAAGTATAAATCATGTAGAATATCTGCATGAATATAATTACACGTAATAGTATACTAAAGATGATCATCCCATAAGAAAACCGAAAAACTTATAGGGAATTAATTAAAATGAATGTTTAAAAGAATATGCAAATTAGCTAGATGTTTTGCTAGTGAATGCAAACCCACAAGCCATATATAAGAAAATTGTATTTTCTTTTTAAATAAATAGAAAATAGGGTTTTTAATATGAATATCAATACACGCAAATGGAAACCGAATTCATAGGAGTACTAGCATGCGTGCCCGGCGTTGCCCGGGGGTTTGGAGGTGTATGTTGAGCAAAAAACAAAAAAAAAAAACAAGCGGTCAATTTTTTAAACTTTGACCCCTATTATGACTGCTTAAAATTTATTGTTTTGGGCTCAAATCAAATTATTAAGTAAGATCCATGTCCAAGGAACCTATATTTAAAATTCCAAGTGTTTAGACCAAAAATTGTCGGAAGAGTTTGGTAGAGTTCTCAAAATTCAAGTCGTTGAAGTTTGACCCTTTAACAGCCAAATTTCTGACCGTAATCAGATCACAAAACTTTTTTTTCCAAATCTAAGTACTCTGTATATCAAATTTCGAGTCTGTAGACTAAACATTGTCAGAGTTATTGCGTCGGGAAATGTACACAGACAGACAGACACCCAGACGGATTCACTTATATATATATATATATATATATATATATATATATATATATATATATATATATATATATATATTAGCTCTCAGATAAATTACATATAAGTGGACGTACGATTGGTAGATAAAAAAAATAGTCAGGATGGTTACGAATTTTAAAGACGGTAATAATGCTTTGCCTGGATAGAAGCAGAACATTTTGACAACTCGAAGAATATTCAAACAACAGAGTAGAAATAGGTGACATGAAAGCGGTCACGATTCAGAAGAGGCCATTTACTCACTTCAGATCTCATCAATGATGAAAGGAATGATCATAATCTGTTTCCTCATCTTGTGCAGACACATCGTACACACTAGTCACTGTACATACGCCATCTAAATTTATCAATAATGCATATATATAAATTCAAAGGACAGTATATATATATATATATATATATATATATACATGTATATATATATTTCTCTCTCTCTCTCTCTCTCTCTCTCTATATATATATATATATATATATATATATATATATATATATATATATGACAAAAGTCTATAATCAAAATTTCAAGATATCTATCTTACGGCTTATTTCTTTCAGCATATTAAGTTGTTCAATTCTTGAAAGCACCTATTTCGTAGAAAACATATCGAAATTTGCAATACAGACTTTTTATCATTTATTTGTATACGACCTGTAGTTACATGGAGCTTCATAACTGAACGGATTGGTATAAATTAAATTAGAATTTTTGCAAATGTATTATTGTAGAAAAAGCAATGGAAAGATAATACACAACATAATTTTCGATATGTCCACTATCTGTGTCAATAACTAGTTGAAGACTTTGATGGTAAGTAGCCAAGGTCTTTCTTTCAAGGTATGACCAGATCCCAAACACCGTATAAAAACAACACTAGCGAATAAATACTGGGAACTCAAAGAAAGCGGACATTCGCCGGTAGTCGAATGGAAAATAATAAAACAAGCTAACACGTGTAGGCATCTAGACGACCCATGTAGATTATGCCTTCATGAAAAATTTTCTATCCTGTACTTTAAAGAACCCCAACATCTGTTAAACTATAGAAGAGAAATAGCAAATAACTGTGTTCACAAAATAAAACTTACTCTAGGATAGCGATACAAAATAGTTTTAGAACTAACAAAAACAATAGAAAATAAACAAATAAATAAACTAAATAAACATGAATATACATAAACGATCACACATATATGTATGTATATATATGTATATATATGTGCATATATGTACACATATATATATATATTTATATATAAACTAACACCCCCCAAAAAAACACTAACCTAGTTTTAAAACAGATCCTTTGTCCGATAAAATGCATGCCCATTGGTTGATAGGAAGGGGCGCGGTGGATACTAGAAAGCTGATTGGCTAACTAAATCCTCAATAGAAGAGGACCATATAAAAACGATAAACAGCCACAGAATTTGCGCATAAGCCTGAGGAATCCTAGAGTGGATGAAACGCCGAATATTCAGTGTAGCTTAATCGCCATATATATTTTATAAATTAATAAATTACTATATATATATATATATATATATATATATATATACGTATATATATATAGAAGAAGGCTAGTATTTACTATAAAATTTTTACGCACATATTACGCCAATATAAACCATGTAGAATACCTGCATGAATGTAATTACACGTAATTCTTAACTAAAAATGATCATTCCAAAAAAAAAAAAAAAATACGAAAAAAAACTAATAGGGAATTAATTAAGATGAATGTTGAAAAGAATATACAAATTAGTTAGATCTTTTGTGGATGACTACAATTCCACGACCCATGTATAAAAGGATTGTCTTTTCCTTTTAAATCAATAGGAAAATGGGTTTTAATATAAATATGCTTACACGTAAACATCCAAATATATGGGAGTATAGTCATTAAGTGCTTCATATTTTCTCTGGAGCTTTTGCTTTTTTGATAGATTAAAAGAACTGAAATTCTGCAATATTTTCACATTTTGGATTGTATAATAATGTATAATGAAAATCTATATAAATATTGGTATCAATATTTATAAGATAATGCCAACTAGATGAACGAGTTCGCTAAACGAGATAGAGCAGAAGTGGATATGAAAATTTAGAATTAGATTTAAGAAGCAACAAATCTACGATAAAATTATTATTCAACAAACAATACAAAAATTTTAAGATTTTGCCATAATCCGTAGTTTTATGATAAATGGCTCATCTCGCAGAGGGAATGTTTTAAGCAAAATGCTTATAAGCATTAGACATGAATTCCAAATTTTCTGTTATATATATATATATATATATATATATATATATATATATATATATATATATATATATATATATATATATATATATATATATTAGTGATGGGACGATTCACAGATTTTTCCGATTCTGATACAATTAACTATTCTTCACTAAATTCTCGATTCCGATGCAATTACTGATTCCGATCCTTCATAAATTTCTAAATATTTAGTTATAGTTGCTATTTACCTTAAAAAAACGCGTTAAATGTGCACATATTTTGTCAAATGTAAAAATACACTTGTTGGGTGTGATCTATAGATTTTAGCGGTACTGATAGTTTAAAATCAATAAATATTTACAATTTGAATATTACTACGAATAACAGTGAATTGTTTTGTTTTAAACAGAATCAAATGCAAAAAGATAATTAAATAAACGGTTTAGCATCGGAAAATATGCACAATTTTTTCCGATTCCGATGCCGATTCCGATACGCAAATGTCTCGATTTTTCAATTCCAGATTTTGATTAATTTTTCGATAGTCTAGCGGCACTGATGAGTTGTGATACAACGAAACAGGACTGTATGTCGATGACTACAAATATATTTTATAAAGCCCCCCCCCTCTTTGGGTTGAGCACTGTCGTAAATAATCTCACTACTTAATTTGGCTGAAAAATGCGAAGCCCGCAGTTTGTTTACAAACAATCGTTTGAGCACTTTACGAGTAGCGGACGGATGTTTATTTAAATAGACATTCGGACAGATTAGTTGCGGGCACCGCTTCCGTGGTGAAGGGGTAGAACTGCCAACTGTCATCACGACGGTTCTAGGTTCGATCCTCAGCTTCGGATAGGTGCTGATGAGTTGTGATACGTATGTCGATAACTATATATATATATATATATATATATATATATATATATATATATATATGAAAATCCTATCATAAGTTGCTCGCTTGGTTAGCATTGCTGGATGGCATCGTCCTTTCGAGTTAAAACTCCTACTTGTGAGACATCGGCTTGGGGTTATTAGCTGGTTGGATGACCGCTTCCCTTGTCGAGACGAAGTAGGTTCATTTCACAGTCGGATTTCGTCGCGGTTTGCTTGATCTATGTTGGTTAATAGAAATTTTTGTGTGCAGGGCGTTTGCTTAGTGGGTAGAGTGCCTGCCTCGCAATCAAGAGGCTCGGGTTTCAAATCCTGAGTTCGGATGTGTCTAACTGATGAGCTCAAATGAGGGCGAAACTCGAGTCTTGGACTTCCGATTCGTTGACTGTCATGGTTCTTGTGGGTTGCGACGTTGTTTGGCTGTGGAATTATATATATATATATATATATATATATATATATATATATATATATATATATATATATATGGTATTTTTAGAAGGCTGCAGCAATGCAGGAATTTACAGTCGTTGTGTGAAGATAAATAAATAATTCAATATTTTTCCTTTTTTATTTATTATATATATATATTTTAATATACATTTATTAATTTATCTACCTAAATTTTAACTGTGGGTGGTATTTAATTCCAAAGGTCCTTTCGGGTAATAACCCATCGTCAGTGGAGAAATGAATCCTCTCTCTAGGATGTAAATTGCAAAATGGCTGTTTTATTTAGATTTAAATCCAAACGCTCAAAGATTAATTAATGTCGTTAAATGTTCAGGGCAAATAATTCTCTTGTGTATTTTAAATTCAAACGGTCGAAGATTAAAATTCAGGTAGATAAATGAATAAATGTATATTAAAAAAATATATATAATAAATGAAAAAGAAAAAAAAATTGAATTATTTATTATTCATATATGTATTTATCTTCTCACAACGACTGTATATTCCTGTATTGTTTTAGCCTTCTAAAATACCTTTTATTCTCTAACAATACTTCAATTAAACTACGCCATACTTTATATATATATATATATATATATATATATATATATATATATATATATATATATATATATCATCATCACTGTCAAGAAACGGTGATTTTGTGTTTTATTTTATATGTGATGTCAACTATTCATTTTTCATCATTGAATACCCGGTAAAAGAAGTTCTCGATGTCTTTTACTTGTTTTAGTGGACGACGCCATTCCACTTTGACGTAGTTTTTCATATAACCGCATCTAACCATCGAGCCATAAGTCGTATAGATCTTGTTATCCGATGTATGATTACAAAATAACACAACCTTGTTATGGTATAAATTTAAAAAATGATGTAGCAACGAGAAAAAATAAACAAAGAGATATTAAAGATAATTGGAGAAAACTAGAAAATAAATCCGATACACACACACATAAATACATACATCGTTCTCTCTCGTTTCCCCTCTCTCCCTCCATATATATATATATATTTATATATATATTTATACATATATATATATATATATATATATATATATATATATATATATATATATATATATATATATATATAGTCTGATATAAGACAAGATACCAAGTTTTATGTAATTGAAATCGATTAGTATGTGTATCAATTCTAAAAAACAAGACCAAAGAAAGTTCGGTATTCAATATTCAAATCCTAGAAAATTTATTAAAAATCAATAGTGCTATAAATAAAGAAACTGACCGGTCCGAGTTATATCTTCTGTGATTCAATTTCGGTTTCAGAAACGAAAACAACAGTAAAGCAATATAAAAATAAAGACACTTTAAACACACATATACACTTATATAAATCTTTTTAAAAAAGTCTCGGTACTTATTTTGCAATGAAATAGTTTTCAGCTTTTAATTTTTGATATAGAATTAAATAATAAAAGCGTAACAAATAAATAAAACTTGTCATAAATTACCCGTCTCATATTGCTTTTTAAAAAGCGATTCTTTATTCTTTTCATTGTGTTGATTCAATTTTCATCGTTGCGTTTAGTCGAGTAAGGGTTTATTATCAATTGGATTAATGATTTTAGAAAATACATGGTGACCCCAAAAAACGGGCCCCTACTCTAATTTGGCCCTCTTTCTTAGTGTTTTGTCCAAATGAAATTAAACTTTGGTCATAACTAGTATATTATATTCAAAACAGCACATCAAAACACTAGGGTCTTTGGCCCTTTTTCTCCGTTCCACAGCATATGTTCTAGATGGTCTCCATTTAGATCCGTGCATTTCTTGAGGGGCAGCATGAAGTCGTCCATGACGTTCTTACAGACCGAATTGGTGATGGCTCTCATCTCCTCCCTGATGGTTTCCTTGAGTTCCGTGATGGTTCTGGGTTTCCCTGCGTAGACTCTGTCCTTAAGATAGCCCCAAAGAAAAATATCTGGGGTGGGGGGAGCTTAGGTCCGGGCTATAGGGGTGCCCACTCAAAATCAGTCTTGAGACTGATCACTCGGCCTCCGAAGTTCTCTTTCAGCAAATCCCGGGACAGGTTTGAGGTGTGAGAACTTGCCCCGTCCTGCTGGAACCAGAACTTGCTCATGAGTGACGGGTAGATGGTCTGAAGCTCACTCTTGAAGGTTTTAAGGACCTCCACATACCGCCCCTTGGTGACTGTAACTGCTGCGCTAGATTCTTCGATGAAGATTGGTCCGATTATGCCTCTGGCCGATATTGCAGCACACACCGTGCGCTTAGGAGAGTGCAGGGGCTTGATGGCTAGTGCATTGCGTCTGGGGGAACCCAGAAGACATTCGTCTTGGAGTTCGCCTTTCCATAAAGATGGAAGTAGGCTTCATCTGAGGTCCAAAGGAGGTTAAGAAAACCTGGTGTCTCCTCGATCTTCTCGAGCATCTTGACTGCCATAGCCCTCCTCTGCTTTTTGTCTGAAGCTGTAAGGGTCTGCAGCGTCTGTATTCTGTATGGGTAAGCCCTGATATCGTTCACCAACACACTCCTGCAAGTCTTACGGGACATACCGAGGGACTGACTTCGCTTACGCACAGAGCGTTTCGGACTCTGCTGAAGAGACTCTCCCACTCTTTCGACCAGCTCGGCTGTTCGCTTCTTGGGACGTCCCAAGTAGCTTGGATGCTTCTCTCTGGCAGCGTTGAGGTTCTCCACGGTCCCATACTAATCGAAGTGGTCCAACCAGTTCTGCATGCATTTGAATGGAGCTTTTTCACATTCGAACTGACGCATGAAACTATCCTAGATTTTCTTAAACGAGCCTGTCTTGTAGTAAAATTTAACATAGTGTATTCTTTGTCCCAGCTCCCACTGGGGTCTTGGTATACTCACTGTCGTTGATTCTGCCATGTTCTGTAAAATGAGAGAAATCGGTGAATAAATAATGGAGATATCACATAAAGTGCACACAGGGGCCGTTTTTGGGGGTTATTAATATCTGTGTGTTTTTATAGCAATATTTCCGCATTAATTTAACTCTCATTTTACATTGTGTGTCTTTTAACATTATTTTATTATTCCGTGTCTTGGTTTTTCATTGAGAATCATATTTAGATCATTGTAATAATGTTTTTAAATCATTGAAATCGTTTTTAACGCGTTTCAGACGTTCTGTGAAGCGTCCTCGTCAGAAATTATTTTCAAATGTGTTGGAGATGTAAAAATAGCATTTTCGTAGTTCATTTAAAGTGTTTCGAAGGGGTCGAAGCGTGTAAGTGTCTACTATTCATTGGAATGTTCAATTTTTATAACTCTTTTATTGGGCTGTGTCGAGGCCGCTGACCTCGGCTGTGGTCACTCCTGTGTTGTGTTTCTCTCTCTCACTCTCTCTTTCTGCTTGTGTTTTTTCTTTTCCTTTAGCGTAGTGTGTGTGTGTTTTCTTTTATTGGTTTGAGAATGTGTGTACTGTTTTATAGTATTATGAGGTTATTTGCTTCCCTAGGAAGGTGACTGTGATTCAAGGTCTTTACTAATGTGTATGTGTGAGGAGGAGGGGAACCAGCTCTTCTGAAATAAGGGTAGGGGTGCTTTCATTCTGTTTTGATATTTATTTTTAGGATTCTTAGATTTTAGTATTGTGATTTTTCGTTTCAGTCTTTTCGGGTATTCTTTATATTATGTTTGTTTAGATAGAGGGGTGTATTTAAAAAATATGTATAGGGGATTTTTTAATGTTTCTGTTTATTTGTCTCCCCGTGTGGGTATGGCCAGACCCAGGATCGGTTCCTAGTGTGGGGAAGATCTTGTTCCCCAGAGGGGAGGGGCCAATTGGAGGGGGTATAGGTATGGAAGGGGGATGATAGAAGGGATGATAGTTGTCTCAGTCATGAGGGATTTCTCCTCCACTGACTGAGGAGGGAGCGAAGTGTTGGAACAGATATTATACTATGGTTCTAGGTGTTTCCTAGTGTTGTTGGTTTCGAGGTAAAGTAGGGTTGGTATTGTTCAGTGTGTTGTATTAGCGATAGGCGTGTTATGTCTGTGTGTCGCGCGTGTGTGTGTTTTAATGTGTCGGTTCTGATTTATGTGTGGGTGTGTATATGTATATGGATGTGCATGCGAGTGCGCCTTTTGTGTGTTGATATTAGGCTCTGTTCAGTTCAGGAGTGAATCTTGTAATGAAGTTTTTTTCCTGTGTAAGTAAATAAAAATAATTGTCTGTTTGGAAGATTGGCATTATTTTGAAGCTGTTTCCACTGCATGTGTGTACGTGTTTTGAAACATAGAGATGTCTGTTATCTGCAATTTTGATGTTACTCTTATGTAAGGCCACTCGATTGCTGAAATTTTTGGTGGCGCCTATGTAGGATTTGTTGCATGCTGTGAATCTTAGTGCATATACTACATTTCTGGAGGTGCAATTTAGATCCTTTTTTTATTTTGAATGTTTGTGCTGGGTTTTTGAATGTGTATGTGTTTCCTTCTATTATTATGTCACATAATCCACATCGCGGTTTGTTGCATTTTGTAACCCCTTTTGTAGTGTGTGGAACGAATTTTTAGGAAGTTAGGATGTGTTTTAAATTTTTGGGCTGGCGTTTGCCTTTTATTATTTTCGTTGTTTTAAGTATGTTGTTTAGTTTGTCGTTCTGATTGAGGAGGGTAAGGTTTTTTGTTATCTGTGTGAATAGTTCTAGGTTCTTTGTGTTGTGTGTAGAGACGTATGCTAAAATTTGTTCTTTGTTGTGTAATATTATATATATATAGAGAGAGAGAGAGATAGATAGATATAGATAGATAGATATAGATAGATAGATATAGATAGATAGATATGCGTCTCTCTCTATATATATATGTATATATATATATATATATATATATATAATATAAGTTGACGAGAAGATTCTTGCAAAAGTTTTCGTTATAACTCATTTTTAAGATCGTTTTTCGTGCTATCTACTCGTGTCAATTACAATCGTTTTAAAAGAAATGTATGCATTCTTTTCAGGACGTTAAATACAGATTGGGAAACAAGCAAATTCGCACAATTTTCTTGTTTGAATTCAAGCTAGGCCGAAAAGCTGAAGAAACAGCTTGCGATATGAACGATACGTTCGACCCAAGAACCACTAGTGAACGCATATCAGAATGGTGGTTTAAGAAATTTCGTGCTGGCGACGAGAGTCCATACAGAACGAACTCACACACAGACAAATTAATTTTATATAATATTAGAGATATAAAACATAGGATCATAGTAAAAGCAAAGCCTCCTATTATTTATTAGAAAAGTTAAAGTGCTACGATGAGGGGATGGATACCATTTTAAATAGAGACGTTCTGTGCTCCAAAATGCATTTTCTACGTAGTCACCGCTATTCCCAATTCACTTTTGCCAGGGATTCTATGGCACATCTCCGCTTCGGATGCTGAATCGTGGCAGGGGTTACTTTCCTAGCGTCTCATGCCGTCAATATTTGTAACAAAAAGAAGAATGTTTCCGGTTATAAATGCATATGTTCAGTTAGTATAAAAATGCAATTTGCATAGAATAAAAATTAAGACAAATTACTTTTGGAATGCCAATTGTATATATGGTGTTTTATTTAGTTATATATGCATATATGTTTCTCTGAATAGGACGGATCTTATTATTACAAATGTTTTAAATTATTATGTGGTTATATATATATATATATATATATATATATTATTTATTCGACGGTAAACAGTTACATTTGGTCGCTACAAACAGCCATCTATTTCAGTCCATGAGGCTTCTTCAATCGACCCTGAACGATTCGACACCATAGAAAAAAAAGAAAATGCTTTTCCTTTTTCCCATGGCGTCGAATGTTTCAGGGTCGCCTGACGAATACTTATTGACTGAAACAGATGACTGTTTGTAGCGACCAAATGTAACTGTTTACCCTCGAATAGATAATAAAAATATTCGCTCTTGTTATCGAGCACTATGCAACAACCTCGTTGTATTCATTAGTCTCTACTTTTGAACATCTCAAACCTGATATATATATATATATATATAGATATATATATATTGTGCATCGAGCACTCTTAAATAATCACGCGAGTTTCATTGAATTTTCATTGAGGCACATCTAACTGTTGACATAGATACTATATGATCCGCATGAATGTTAACGAGTGAACTTAGAATATGATTTTGGAGATCATTGATGAAAATCAAGAAGATTGTTGAACCCAAAAATAGATCCTCCAAGCACACCTACAGCTTTTGTCCATTATCAACAAATTATATACATATCAGAGAGCAAGATTTATTGTTTTAAAAATATGTCAGAAATGCAAAAGGTAGCTTGCTTCCGAGAAAAAATCAGTATGCCTAACCGTATCAACAGCATTGGATATTTCAAGATATTACTCTTATATATTTTTGTTTTAGTAAGTGTCCCTCAATAGATTCTCTGATTCTATGTGATAGGATAATCAATGTATTTGGGTAGATTATTTTATATGAGGTGTTTTAAAACTTCTCGATTTATCACAGATTCAAATAACTTACTGGTGTCAAACGTAAGACAGAATGGTATGCATTGAGACGCAGGACACTGATCCTCAGTGTCTTGAAATACTGGTAAAACTCATGAAGTTTTCTATGATAAGGAGAAAAATCGCTCCTTTAAGCAACTATTCAGCCGCTTTGTAATAAATTAAGGTTGAAATATCTACAGCCATATAATTGGCTGTTGTCACGGTAGTTAGTTTTCTGGCTACTACGTTCTTAATAAGTTTGGCAATCTCCAGGAGATATATAAGGACATCGCCCAGTTTAATGCCCTAGGAGGACACTCAGGCGGTAAGCACCCTTGATCGCGAAAGGTTTAAATTTGATATGAATATATATTTTTTTTGATTATACGGGACCCTGCTTATTATGCCTCAAAACACTTGCGAACTTAGCCACTACCTAACCACTTTAAATTGAACATATTGACTATATGACAGTCTCCCGCGTTTCCAACTATTTTATGATTAATTTTATGCGTCTTTGAACGAGGATTCTCCGAGGATATTATAAGAATATGGCATGTAAGCTGTAGAGAAAATGTCTAAAAAATATCTAAAAAAAACAAACAAAAAAAAATGTACAATACAAATTTCAGTTATTGCTTCGACATGTATATTAGCATAAAACTTATATCTTGACCGTCAATAAATTTTCTTAAAAATATCTAAAAAAAGATACAAAATTCAGTTATTGCTTCGACATGTATATTAGCATACAACTGTTATATCACGACCATCAATAAATTTTCCGAGACATTATTTTTCTATAAATTGCACTTTCATACGAAAATGATCAAATTCATGACTACATAATCCTGGTTGTTTATATATCGAAAGGAATTAGAAGAGAAAGTGGTGTTTAAAAATAATGAGGGGCAGCGACGCAGTAGTAGCAGCAATACAAGACAGAGAGTAGGAGGATATTGTAAATAAATAAATAATAAATAATTAACAAATTCGTTGAAAGTAACTGAAAAGAATTAAAAAGATTAATAAAATTACTCAGGTTAATCAAGTAGGAAAGGAAATACTTAACTTAGTAGACTCAGTACAACAAGAGAAACAGAATATGAGGCCGATGACCTAAATGTAACAGAATTGGACAAAACTCCGGTTTATTTGAAGCTGCTCATGTGATTCAAATCACCAAATATGTTACTTTAATATGTTATAACTTTATATAAAACACGAAAATAACTTATTGAAAACCACTTGACAGAAATGAATAAAGATTTACAGTTTACTTTTATTTGTACGACATTCTATTATGATGGAGTAATAGGTATTATCGCATCGCTATTGACAAATTTGCCAAACTCTCTTTGGATCTAATTTGACACTTACTAAAACAAAGATATATAAGCATAAGGTAAATTTTCTTACTAAAAGTGTTTACAAGCAGCTACGTTTAATTGGCACTAATAAAAGAAAATATACGTAGATTTAGACTAGGCTTGAACTGTAAGATGAATCGTATTTATTACCCCTTATATATATATATATATATATATATATATATATATATATAAGGGATTAGAAATTCGAATTGTTCGAAATGAGTTCATTATATATATATATATATATATATATATATATATATATATATAAAATGAACTCAGTTTTCCCCTATGATTTTGACCTTAATAGGATTAAAAATCAAGACATTTCATGCGAATGTAATATGCAAAAACTGCAGCACAATATCTGAGGTGTGTTATGGGCATATTACCTCTCCATTTCTTCGATAATCGAAGATTCCTATATTTTTCCTGCGGAGAGTTAACTGCCACAATCAGTTAAAATCAATTGAAGTTGTAAAATCTTTTCTCTCTAATAAATTCTTCCTCCCCCGACCACCACTTAAACCGTTTCCGGATCGTTCACCAGGGACAGTTATAAAGGGACACCGGTTTCGGTTTTCTTTACTTCATAATTGCTTAAAAAATCGAATGGAATTTTACCGTGCCTTTCCGTTATATACTTTCTACTGGGTGAAATGCACCATGGGCTTAACCGAATCGAAGGGTTATTTATGCCATATTTTTTCACTTTTCGCTGTGTTAGTTTTTTTTTTGTGTTTCCGAACACGTTAATCATTTTTCCCTTATTTTTGTTTTTCATTCTTCAAATTTCTTTTTAAAGAAGTGTTATGTTTGTTCACTGTGTTTTTTTTTTGTTTTTCCGACTTTTTAAAAAGAAATTCAACATCGTTTTTTTTTTTAATTTTTAAAGAGTGTTATTACTTCGCTTATTCTTTTCTTTACACCAGCCCTTAACCACACACACTTCCAAACACCCGGGAAACGCCGGGTACCCTCGATAGTGTTAATATTTTCGATGCTTTGCTATCAATAAGTAAATCTATTTATCTGATCTAGCTGAACATTAAATGGTTGCTTCTCTCTCTCTCTCTCTCTCTCTCTCTTTATATATATATATATATATATATATATATATATAACCGAGAACAAACCTATCGGCATAGTCGTAGTCGTCTTCATTCGATCATCCAGAAAACAACTCCCACTGTAGAATAAGAAGATAATACGTGGAATGGTTAATCTCCAACGATTGAACAATATCGTACTTCATCCTGGTAAAGACGAGTCTGCCAGAAAATTATGAAGACACATCTTGGATGTTATGCAACCGATTTCAGATTTCACAAGGTTTTTTTTTAAAAGTTCAAGCGGTTTAAAAAGGCTACGTCGAGTATTATTTAACGAATCTTCAGATTAATTGAAACTACCTTTTAGCCACTTCAAACGAAGCGGTCCATAGAGAAACTCTGGGTTTCTTTGAAGTTTTTCATGTGATTCCAATCTTGCCATCATACATGACCACTCGACAATCGTGTTTGGGCAACCGCCAGTTTCCTGAATAGTCTCTTGAAAACGATGGCCTCACAAATAAATCGCTCTCACCAAATATATATATACAATAAAACTATATCTCTGAAACAGATTACGTGAATTTTATTATTTACTGCGGAAAATAGATAGAAAAGCAATCAATCAGGCATTTAGTTATTCAACTGACAACTAGTTATATCAATCACTTACGAGAGAAAAAGCAAAATGGAAGTAATTGGAAATCAGTAATAAAAGTGAATCGCGTGTGAATCTCTCGCTATATTCCGTCTAATCTATTTGAAATTATTTTTTCCTTAAAATTGAGTAAGATAAATCTATGAAACTATAATCGATGTCAAAGTGTGACTATTAATATTAGATCTCTGAATTTAAATTCAATTGCATTAATTACATACATTTTTGAAAATAGGCAGCACACTTTTAACTGCAAAATAAGAAAATGCATTTGAAATCATGGATTTTGATATTTAATTTTTGTTTATAATTATGTTTTCTCTGGATGAAAAACATAAATATTATTAGCCAGTTTGGACATGCTTGCAATTTGACATCTGTTCTGTTGATATATATAAACAATTATCAAACTCTTGAAAATGCTGATATAGAAAAAATAGTTTATGCACAAACGTATATTTTTACCACATCTCTCTCTTTCTTTCTCTGTCTCACTATATATATATATATATATATATATATATGAAGATATAAAGATTTTTATGGGTACATACATGCTTCCGGGTTGCATTAGCTCACACTACTGCATTTATATTTACTCTCTATTGCCCCCACAACAGCGGAGTTACTAACTTTAAAAGCATATCTGAGAAAATTGACCAAGTCCTATCAGTTTATCCTTCAGCAAACATTCACGTATGTGGAGACTTCAATGTTCACAATGTGGAATGGTTGACCCACTCAAACAAGACCGATGATGAGGGGAGGTTCTGTCATGATTTCTCCATTGCTTATGACCTCACTCAGATTGTTCACGAACCCACCCGTGTGCCCGACAATGACTTCCGGTATGCGAGTCTCCTAGACCTTTTTCTCACAACTTGTTCTGAACTATGTTCAGTTTCTGTTCTGTTTCCTCTTGGATCATCCGACCACTCAGTCTTATCAATTAAGATAAAAATCAAATGTAATAAGTCCTCAGACGTACCTCTCCATCGTACAGTATATCGATACACTATGGCTGACTGGGATATCGGATCTACCTCTGCGTTCCATGTTTAAAAAGGATGTGTCATATATAGTAACAGACCTGACGGAGTGGTTAATTGTAAGTATAGATCGTTTCATACCCTCGAATATATATATATATATATATATATATATATATATATATATATATATATATATATATATATAAGTTTTTATTTAATCGGTCGTAAAATACGCTTAAATATGATATTTTAATTTCTATAGATTTTGTATTCATTATAATGAAGCTAATATAATATTGATTATTTTATTATTAATAATATATAATAACGATATAAAAATAAAAAAAAACACTTTGTTGGCATCAGCGAGAATCGAAACCAAAACAGTTAATTCTCTAGGGCTATTTTCTACAATCTTAGAATACGACACATATATATCAAAGCTTAAAAAATTAATGCAGTTTAGCATATACATGTATATATTTGCACTTGTGTGGACATACAAATTATGTCGAACTACACATACCAAGTTCCATTTTTTAAAAATTTTGATCCTTTTAGCAACTATTTTACTAATTTATTTTACAGGTCTAACTACTTTCAAACCTGTGAACAAAAATTGTCCAAGTAGTTTGGAAGAGACCGTTCTGCATATGGAGATAGAGATTTTACTATAAATACCGCTCCATATGCTATGCAATCATATATAATGTAGAAAATATTCACAAATAGAACTGTGCATAAAAGGGAAATCAAACTACCCTTCTATAAGAAAAACAAAAAAAAAAAAAGACCAAAAAAAAAACCCCAGAAAAAAACGAACTCTGAATGAATAAAAGTTCGATTTTAAAGGAATATGCAAAATAGTTATCCTTTTCAGGACCGGTACTATATTCACGATTTAATATATATAGAAGTTGTAATCACATTTCAAATAGAAAAGTGAGTTTTAATATCAATTCCAGTTTGACCAATAACTCGACTTTATATATGCATAGATTATACAAGTGTAAATTACAGGACGATTGAAAACAACTTCAAAAAAGTTTATTCTAAAACTTAATTTTATAAAATCAGAAATTTTTATCATGGCACTTCAACATGTTTTGACTTTTCATTCATGATTTAAAAGCAGAAATTTTCTGAAGCATATTCAACATTTTAGTAATCTCTGTGACTTATCATTCTGTGCGTGTTTTTAGGTGGTGATGTATTTTTTCTGGATTTACCATTCTACGAAAACCTTGCATCTAAACACATGTCAAATCAATCTAGACTCGCAGGCAAAATAAATAATTGCTAAATATTATAAGGCCTATTTAAATAAAAAAGGAAATTTTAGGCAATTTCTCAAATCTAGTTGAGCACATAATATTCTTGTTTAGAGCCATTACATAAATTACATCAAATTTAAAACATAATGTTTTGAAATAACTCGTTTACCTGGTTCGTTAAAAATGCTAACAGATATATTTAGGTGAGATTTCTAACCATTATGACGCTCATTACAAAGCAATGCTGTTCAATATATTTTCTGGCTTTGATTTAACGATTCCGTGATGTGTAGATAAACGTAAAAATTACTTTTAGATAGCAATCAGTCAACCACTTTGCTTCCTGGTTATTCTGCCAGTGAAGAAAAGACATTTTTTCGAGTAAAAATGGATATGCCATTTTGGCGCCGAATTTACATCAACGATCGGGTCAAACATTTCTTGTTCTGTGTAATTGTATTACACAGGACGAAAAAGAAATTCGCTTCGAAGAAAATTTCATTTGAATTACTTTTTGTGATCATTTCGTTCAGCGCAAGGAAAGATCGGTTGATTCTTTATAAAAGCGTATCATCAATTTAAAGAGAATGTTAGTCATATTTTTGTTCTATTCCACACACACACACACACACACACACACACACACACACACACACACACACACATATATATATATATATCAATATAGAAAAAGTCATCCTTCAGTCTTGACAGACTATGCATATGTAAGGGTGCCTGCGCGTGAAATTTATTTCGTGGCAAGAGTTGCGTAATCGCCATCTACGCCTCTCCTGAGTTTACATTATTGAATACCAGTATTATTTTCAAAATATAATTATCCACTGACACTTGTTTCGTCATCTACGACTCATCAGAGTGGCTGACTCTAGCGAGATTCAAGTCGTAGACGACGAAACACGTGTCAGTGGATAATTATATTTTAAAACTAATATATATGCCGCTTGCCATGTGGGGGGTACCAAATTGGTTAAAGGAAAAATTCTTCGCAATTCGCAATTAGGTATAAATGCACTTTCCTAAATAATTGATTTCATTCAAGGCGTATCGCAAAAACAAAAACAAATAACATATACGCAAATCCCGATATATCCAAACAGTCAGCGAGGTTGACGAGGGGTAAGGGTTTAGGCTCCTTACCACGGGGTCCCGATTTCGAATCTCGCTATATTTAGTCACTCTGATGAGTCGTAAACGACGAAAAACGTGTCAATGGATAAGTATTATATATATATATATATATATATATATATATATATATATATATATATATATTCTTACAGTTTATAAATCACTACTGTAATGTATTGTGCAATATGATAATCAATAGTAATTTTCCTTTGTGATAATAAATACGTAATCTGCATAAATTATTACATATCTAAGCATCTTTTACGAATGAGAAACATCGGGCGACCTGCGAGTTATAAAAAGAAACCTTAGTTTCTTTGTTAAAAAACTTATTATATTAATAGAAACGTTTAGATGCAATTAGTTGGACAATGCCGGGGCACTCATACGCATAGTTTTATAAGATTTGAGAATATATTTCGACAACTTTCTGCTTGAGAAATGTTTCAAAAGCACCTTCAGCGACTTCATCGCCACAAGAACGCACGATTTTTACGCAAGTGGCATAAATACACTTGTTTTGCCTTGGCAAAAGTGGGTAATTTCTGATGTTGCTTATTTCGGTCATTTCTTTTTTTTTATTATTAAAGCCGGGTATGTTCATCTGAATTGTAAAGTTATAAACAACAAACATTTTCTTTCCAACTAGATTATATGTGTTTTCTTTATCTTGAAATAACGAGACTACGTTTACTCAAAATCTGTCAGAAAGGCATAAGAATACATATATTATTGTTTCTAATACAACACATATGTAAACACATGAACATTGGAGACGAAACGTACACTTCTGTGTAAATAAAAGTATTTAAAAAATGAAGTTAGCTATAATTCTGGAGGGGTAAAGGTTTATTTCTAGCAAATATGAAATATTATTTCCCTTGCTATTAAATCACTTTGGAAATGTAATATATGGTAAAAATAAATATGCATGTAATTTATTTGTTTCTTTTGTTTTACGTATTTTTGAACGAACAACACTTTATCAAAAAACTTGAAAATAATTTTCTTTTTACCAATATTTCACCGGTAGATACTCAGCGACAAATGTTTAACAGATGTTTCCGCGCGTTAAACTGATATTTATTTCAGTCAGAAAAATGTACAACGACTCGTTCATTGGAATATATTGGAATATAGCATGCAAACAATTGTTTTTATATATATATATATATATATATATATATATATATATATATATATATATTTAGTAATATGATTGATAATTTAAAATTCAAAGTAGAATTAAAAATTAAAAATCTGTTTCATAAGAAGGAACAACAATAAAGCCAATAATTTGTACGATCGTTTCGGAAACGATGCTTTTATTGTGATAGACATTAAGCCACGGACAATAATTTTGAGATATATCTTTTTTAAACAAAGTCTCCTCATCAGCAAAAGAATTGGGTGGGTTTTTTATATGTAAAAGACACCATGAATAAACCTAGCAATTTTTAAGTAAGGCAGAGGTATCTGGAAAAATTAAAATAAAAAGGAAAATATTTACTTGATAAGCAAAGTAATATGGGTTGAGAATAAAAAATAGAATAAAATTATAAATCTGAATTTTGTTTAAATATAAGGTTGTAATATGTTTTTAATAAAAGTTAATAATTATATATATATGTACGCACACACACACGCACACCCACATATATACACACACACATATATATATAAATATATATATATATATATATATATATATATATTTACCTTTAAATTGTTCGCTTTTTGAAAACCGTAATTATCGTCAAAGCATTGATTTGGATGTTGATTGTAGCTTATAAATGTACAAAATGTTGAATTTTCAAAAAGAACGCCAATGGAATATTTTTTAGCGGTTAGAATATGTTAGTAACACCTATTTTAAAATTCAGCAAACATTTAAAAAAAAAAGAAAAAAAAGGGGGAGATAATCTTATCTTTCTAATTAAATAATCAAAGAGAGATAATTAGTGTTTATTTTATTTAGGTTATAATATATTATATTTGTAACTTATTGAATTTAGTATTTTTAATACTTCATTTATTTATTTATTGAAATTAATAAATATAGTATAGGTTAAGCTTAAATATATTTTTAAATAATATACAATAATGGTAAATATATCAGATAAACTAATATTAATAATAATATTGATAATCAAAATTTTAATAATAAGGGTATGAAGTTAAACTTAAATTTCAAGATTGAATATTAATAAATAACATTTTTAATGACTTATGGTGGTTTATATTTTTTAAATTAAAACTAAAGTTTATGACTGCATGAGGAAATAATCTCCTCTCTTGAATTTAGGAGGGTGGTTCTATTTTTGATATCGTCATATTTTAAATCTTTAGGGTCTCCTGTGTACAAAGTGCACAGAATCTATATTCCTGGTGTATATCCTTTATATGATCCTATTATTTGCCATTTATATATATATATATATATATATATATATATATATATATATATATATATATATGTGTGTGTGTGTAAGCATGTATATATATAAGTGTGTGTGTGTGTGTGTTGCATGCATCTTCCTGCATGCAAAAGATATTATTTAAGAGATGAAGAACAAGCTTGCGTACCTAGCTGATATTTTTATCTGTCTCAAATTATTATCCATCTATTTCTCTTTCTCTCTCTCCCCCTCTCTCTCTCTCTCTCTCTCTCTCTATATATATATATATATATATATATATATAGATAAATAGATAGATAGATATAGATAGGTAGAGTTAGATATATATCTATGTATTAATACGATAGCGTGTGTGTTCTTTTGTGTGTAACGCTTACATCTGGGTCGTTTAATTATTATGTTCTTCTATTTCTTTTCATAAATAATTTTACCAAAGAATTCCTCATAAGTTTTGATTTCGGTTTCGACTATAGCTGAGGGCACTTAAATCATCTATTTTTTTTATAAATAATTTTATCAAGAATTCTTCAATAGTTTTGGTTTCGGTTCCGATTATTACTAATGTAACTCAAGTTATATATATATATATATATATATATGTGTATATATATATACATATATATATATATATATATATTTCCATAAGTTTCTATTTCGGTTCCGAATCAAGCTAATGCACCCAAGTCATAAGGATATATTTTTCTATTTTTGAAATCGCAACTTTATAACATTTAAAATCGATAGAACATTAACTCTATAATAATACATACGAAATCTGCAAGAATTTAAATATCATATTTAAGCGTATTTTACGACTGGGCTTTACCGGGCGTTCGTGCTAGGTTAGATAAATACTTTTGCAGGTTTAACAAAAAAGCTACAATAATATCAGAGCGTCACCATTTACACTGAACATCTACAGAATGCCAACATCAATGTATTACCTATGAATAAGTCCCCTGCAGAAGTTCAACAGGTATCCCTAGTATATATTCTTATTCGCCGGTGTATCTGGAGTGTTTTTTAAAACAGGTTATTGGTATATAACGAAGTATATGTTTTTATTTTGAAATGTCACTATTTTTTTTTCATTTCAATACTAGTTCATAATGTATATATATATATATATATATATATATATATATATATATATATATATATATATATATAAATGACATCTATCTTAATTCTATACTATTTTGACAAATGATTAACGCTTATCTAAATGTTTTGTTTTTTGTACGTAACATAACATATACATCGTTATTGAGAGTATTTCATTAAGTTAATTATTACTTCAATAACGAAAAATAATACAATTATGTACAAATAAAATTAAGAAAATAAGCGAAAAAATGATAAAAAGCCATATCCAATAATCAGATCTGTTTCGTAAAAAGATACGAAACGTATTGTTAGCATGTTTTTGTTTCTTGACTGGTTATTTGTAAATTGATAAACGTCACAATAATACTAATCTTACATAACGAAAACATCCAACAGAAGAAAACAATGATGGATGAGGCTGGGGCCAGGATAATGACCTCAGAGCAAATCACGGAATATCTGCAGAAACGAAATTAGACCTTTCGCCAACAAATGTTGGAACGGAAGATTATCGCCAAAAACTCGCTCGCCTCCTTGGGAGCGTGGCATATGATGTTGTTTAATTAAGTCATTGGTCCCATCATTTCCTCACTTTTTAATGCAGCAATCTCTACTTATACAAATAATTTTACCAAAGAATTCCTCATAAGTTTTGATTTCGGTTTCGACTATAGCTGAGGGCACTTAAATCATCTATTTTTTTTATAAATAATTTTATCAAGAATTCTTCAATAGTTTTGGTTTCGGTTCCGATTATGACTTATGTAACTCAAGTTATATATATATATATATATATATATATATATATGTATATATATACATATATATATATATTTCCATAAGTTTCATAACTTTTCTATATATGTGAGTTCTTTTCCTATGGACATTAACACGGCTGGGCCAATCTATTTAAAGTTTTACACAAATATCTTTTATGTATCTGAGAGTGTTCTTAGATATGTTTCGTATCGTAATGCTCGCGGTAACTATCAAAAATTGATAATCGAAAAAGTTTGACCAAATTAACACTCTGGTAAAGGCAAACATTGAAACTTATTTTAAATGTTTCATCACTGCGTGGGCGGAATAGACCGACGTATAAAACTAACAGAAGTTATTTTTCATAAAACAGAAGCGCGTTCAGAATGAATGTTTCTGTTTAGAGCACAAGTGAACCGTGGTACTAAAATTTTGCATTTTAAAATTCAAACGATTATATTAATTACATTAAAATTTTAAATTAATTTATTTAAGTCATTATATATAACTTCATAAAATCAACCGTAGGTTCTCTACAGAGCAATGTAGACTACAATGTATTTAACTAAGCCACCGCAGGAAGCCACTTCAAACGTACTCCGAATCGGTTAATCCCACTAATCCGGCCCTGTCGGTGGGGCATTAGAATACGCCGACTGCCTCCCTGCAGAGGGTAAAAGTCCCTCAATGGGGGTCCTGGATATGACCTTAAACCATATATTTGGGGCTCCACACTCCCCAAATCTTGTAGGCTTTGGGGAGTGTAGAGCCACCCTTTAATTACCATTGCTCCCAGGTCCACTCTGACCCGGAGTGGTAGTACCTGTTAGGGTCCCAACTATGGGTTAAATAGAAACTGACGTGAAAACAACAAATATATTCTATTAAAAAAATTTTCTTCAAAATCTTTGGATAATAACCCGGAAAGGGTTGATATGCCGTAAAACAAAAACAACCAACCAACCGAATCCCAGTAATCCATTAAACACTTTTTATGGCTTGTTCCTAATTGCAAATGTCTGTAAAATTTTCTTTTAATGCGAAACTTGTAAGCATAAAATATATTTGAAATTATTTTCCGACCTCCAAAAAAGTCGACGATTAATATTTGTTAACACTTGCACAGAATATGTTTTAATAGCTTTCAGAAAATAAGACATGATTAAAATCTATAATTAGTCCTAAAGCTTGCTGTATTTTATCCTCACGTAAAAAGGTTTTTGCTTTCTTAAAAAGCAATAATATTTAAACACGAAACGATATTACTAAATAAAACTGTCAACATATTTCTTATATCTTAACTTGTCATTGAGCATAGATTTTTTTTTTTACACCTGCTGAACACAAGGTTGGATCTATTTCATCGACACCAATTGAACCTTATTTATTCTACATTTACCAAAGATACAAAATTGTGGCCCCCACCAGCTTCATGTAATATCAATGATATATTAGAGTCAACGCATAGATACAAACATGAGAGATACTAATATTCCAGGTAGGATTGAATATAGAAGTAATTTATATAAAGGGATGACTGCTTACATAAAAAAATCTAAATCTTACTCTTTTATTTTTACAAGGTGGTCACCACTTATCAAGGCCCGGAAGCCACTCGGGGATAAGGGTTATTGCGTGTACAGTAATCAACGGGATAGTATCGTAGTAATCGTTAGTATTGGAGATTTGATAAAGTGTCTTACGTAAGGGGGCGGTTCATCAGGAATTTGTTTACATTGGACTTGAAGACACCCAATTGCAGTCAGATGGGAAACAGGCAAACAGAAGAGACTTCGACAGGCGTGCACTTTTAAGAAAAAAGCTTTGTTCATGGAATCTACGTTTTGATTTAGGCACATATAAAGAGTGGGGAAAATTATTGACAGTGGTTTCAGCTAGACGAGTGTTTATCGTGAAAGATTGGCGAAGGGGGATCAAAGATTGGAGCTCAGACGAGCACTTGCCATGGAAATAACGATGAAGTTTCCTATTATAAACGGGTGTTATTTTTATTCAATTCGTAGATAAAAATTACAATCGCGCCTGGTCAGAATGTACCTGTGAGTCATGATAACGAAAACTGTCACAAATGTGTTCCTCACAGTCTGATGTAGTTTAATATTATACCCAGGATAATATACAAGGTGATGTGAAAGTATATCCTACGATACAAAATTGTAAAACATGGTATTTTTTTTTATATATATAATCTAATATGGTATTTTTTTGTTTTTTATATATAGAATCTAATATGGTATTTTTTTGTTTTTTTATATATATATAATTTAATATGGTATTTTTTGTTTTTTTATATAGATGATCTAATATGGTATTTTTTTGTTTTTTATATAGATAATCTAATATGGTATTTTTTGTTTTTTATATATATAATCTAATATGGTATTTTTTGTTTTTTATATATATAATCTAATATGGTATTTTTTTGTTTTTTTATATATATAATCTAATATGGTATTTTTTGTTTTTTATATATATATATAATCTAATATGGTATTCTTTTGTTTTTTTAATATATATATAATCTAATATGGTATTTTTTGTTTTTTATATATATAATTTAATATGGTATTTTTTTGTTTTTTATATATATAATCTAATATGGTATTTTTTTGTGTTTTTATATATATATATATAATCTAATATAAGCGCCATCAGTTTTTAATCAATTTCTGATACCTTTTGGAAACTTCATCAGTTGGCCTCTTAAATGTATTTAATTTACTGTAATGTGTTATCAAGACTAAAATCGCAAACAACAAAAATAGACTTTGGATTAGAACGAGATATTGTTATAGGAAAATAATGAGAATTATTCTTTTTTAGTTGACTTTTGTTTTGGTTTGATAATATGTAGAGATTTTCATTCCTCTCATAATATTCATCATAATTAAAATGTAAATATATGCATCATATCGACCCAGGCAAATGTATATGCCCATATTATATTCGACCAAATACTTGTTATATTTATCTGTGTGAAAATTATATCGCAGTGATAAATCATGAGCAGTTAGTTATAATAGAGTTACTTTAATTACCTATGTTCTTAATTATGTATATTTTATAATATCTGCTGTATTAATAAAATAATGTCGATTTTATATGCATCTAAATTTTAAATAGGGAAAATAATCGAACTCTTACCAAACAAATATTCACACCAACCATTTACAACATTTTCATGAAGCTATGCGTAGAATTTCTACCCGATCAAATATGATTATATTTATTCCGAACCAGATGACTTTCCCAAATACTTAATCCTACAAAAACATAGCAAACGCTATTACTGTCTATCAATTTAGTCTTTTCACGCAACTCGCATCACCGTGTGATTTTCTCAATAGGTATAATAATTTTTAAGCCACTGTTTCTTAGTTCATTTTTTTAAAATCCAACTAAATCTAGTAAACCATACTGGATTTTAAATATAGATAATTATTCCTTTACTTTCTTACTTACGTTCTGACAATTTTAGAAGGACAAAATACTTTCCAAATGCTTATATTTCCGTAATGACATCTGACTATTGGGAATCCTTTTACACATACTTCAATATATTTGATTACATTATCAAACACCTGTCTTAAATTTCCTCTTAACATTCTGCATTGTTTTCGGTTTTAATTATTAAATGAACCCTCGTTTTCTTTTCATAAATGGAAAACAGTTGCAGACAGACATCTTAAGTTTATGTTTAAACTAGTAATCGAACGATTTTTCCTCCAACATTTACACACACATATAAATGTTATCTAAGTTTTCATTCTTACGATATTCGTTCGAAAATACTTAATTTTCAAAATAATTACATCGCCCTTTTTTGTTACATATTAAATAAACATATTCGTACTAAAAAACATAAACCCATTAAACAACGGTGGTCGGGATAAAGTGGACAAACAAATGAAATGGGACGCAGATGAATAAATATTATAGCACATTTCGAGTAACACACTTTCTTTAGCATTCTAAAACACTCATTTATTTATTGTTTTTGTTACTTTCCAATATTGAGTTATCGTGACCTGTTGTATCTGGTCTTATACAATACATTATCGCTCACCTAATCTTAAATTAAGTTTTCATTTTAAGTGTGCATATGAGAAGCAAAATTATGTATTCTAGACATTTACTTTGGTTTCACCATGTTATTTCATTGTAGAACAATACCTTTTTATTTGTTTCTAGGAAGTATCTTTTTCCGGATATTTTGAATAATTAAACAATACTTTTATATTCAGTCTCTTCAACGCCGGGGCACATGTCCTGCTAGTTTTTTTTTGAAAATAATATATTAAACTAGCATTTCAGTCCGGCGTTGCCCGGGTGTTTGGATGTGTATGTTGAGCAAAAAAAAAATATAGTGGTAGTAGGAAGGCAGGCTCGAATCCATACCGCGAAGGAGGAAAAGAACGGGAAAAACGACCACTGCAAAAGTGACTTATGACAATCGAAAGGAGAGAATATATTTAAAAAATATCGGCGAAAAAAGCGATCCCCTGTAGAAAAGTGCCTAGTTGAAGATGAATATGTTAATGTTTTTAGCCAATTTTTCGATATTTGTCGTATGAAAGGTCAAACTTCATAACGATACTGATCTTGGTAAAATCAATGGCCTCTGTCGAAAGTTTTAGGCAGACATGCAAACATATATACACACATACATGCATACATACATTTATATATTGGTAGCTAAAAATGTTCGACCCAAACCGATGAAAAAGCTTGCCCTATCTCTGACTACCCTTTATGTAAAATTTCAAATGTTTAGACCAGAAATTGTCTGAGTAATTAGGTAGAGACCGCAGAGGTCAAATTTTAACTTGGATTTGATTGACCCATTGAAATTTATTGTTTTGGGCTCAAATCAAATTAGTAAGTTAGATCCATGTCCAAGGAACCTATATCTAAAATTTCAAGTGTTTATACCAAAAATTGTCGGAGGAGTTTGGTAGAGCTCTCAAAAGTCAAATCGTTGACCTTTGACCCCTTAACAGCTAAATTTCTGGCCGAAAATGGATCACAAAGATTGTCCTCAATCTCAGTACTCTGTATATCAAATTCCGAGTCTGTAGATTTAAAATTGTCAAAGTTATTGCGCAGGGAAATGTACACAGGCAGATAGACACACAGAAACACACACAGACACACAGAAACACACACAGACACATTCACTTTTCTAGATATATAGATTATTTATGCTTCAGAAGCATTATACTTGCTGTAAACATCACTAATCTAACTAAATAGAGACCGTCTTAATCGTGGCGTCGTTGTAGGCTATACGTTGTTATGCGACACTATCCTGCATTACGCTTGCCATATTCTCATGAGAATACTGGCTGATAATCTAACAGTTTACCAGTGAGCAAAGAGATGGGCGTTTATATAGCACTAATTAAATAAGTAAATGATAGGAGTGTGTGTGTACTAATCAAAAAATATGATTTCCTTTGACGCTAAAAGTAATTTAGTTAAGAGAGTTGCATCGTAAATAATAATTGAGAAAGCAACGTCTTGATTTTTTTGCGATCACTGTGCACACTAATCAGATATTCATTTTAATTTCATTAAACATGCAGACAAAAAAAAAAAAGAAAATAATTATACCCAAAATACACACTGAAAAGTTTATCGTATCGTTCTCTTCAAATATTTGTGCAGAAACATGGATATATAATTCAGCGATATTGTTTGCATAACTCGTTTGCGTTATTTAGTGTATTAGTATTATCGTAGTTACTATAAACAGTGAGTCGGCAGTTTTATTCTTTGGGTTTCTAATGTTATTCAGACTTTATATTAATTTTTCTGCTGCTTTTTTTTAATTAAACTAAATGAGTTGCTGCCTATACAGGATCCCTATGCATTTTCGAGGAAATAGTTCGAGACAAGCATGAAGTCACTTCAACCACAAAAAAAATTATTGATAAATGCTATATGGATGGATTCCGAACTAGGAAGTATGACTCATTCCCCTCGTCGTTGCCAGATGCATCGTTCAGAGAATGTCAGCAAAAAAAAGAGAAAATAAGGCGATGAGGTTTATGAGGCTGCTTAAAGAAAATCACATCTTTACTTTCTACTCCAGTTAGAAATTATTAGAAGTATACAGATTACGAGATTGCGATGGATACGTTTAATCATTTATTAGTCTTATTTCTACTCACTAGGAGTTTTCAGACGAGCCACAATCAGACATTACTCATTAACAACAACCAATGATGTATCCTGGAGTCTAGATTCTGACAGGTCTCTCCAAATTTTCAGTACTCTCCGCATCATTCGATAAGTTTTGTAAATAAATTTGCGTTATAGAAACAATCGCCTGCCATTGACTGATCGCTGACAGCGATCATTGACCTTCTCTTTTCATTAATTTCCATTGTTTGGGGTCAATGACACTTTCCATTATCTCATACTTCTTGTCACGAAATCTCGCCCATTCGCCCATTCGCCCACTCGCCCCGCTATTCAAAATATTTTTTATACATTTTTTAGTCCAGCTATTTGAACCAGATCATATCCTTTGCGGTAATCAATCCATGACTTGCATAGATTTATGGATCTTCCTGTACGGTCCCAAATTTGTGTCCTATTAATAAACAATTGATCCTTTCTTACTCTACTACCTCGTTTATACACCTTTTGTTTAACCAGTAATCCTCTTGCTGTTCAATATATTAGTAATTTTCATCTACTAAAATGCTTGTCAGCTGTTTTCATATCACTGGAAAGCAGGTAATGAACCAGTAGTTATCAATCGCAGTGCGTTTTGGTGTATATTTATAGCAACATTTTTTTGTCTACGTGAGTTTCATTCAGGAATTACATCTGTCATCATTCCGTTATTCAAGATGCAAGTTGGTAAATTTATTTTAACTAATACCCCGATACACCATCGAGCCTGAGAGCCCTCAAATTTGGAATTTTCTTACACTATCTGTTCACTTTCTTCTTGCTCACTTTCACTATAATTTAAAGTTGCATTAATTTTGTATTTCTTTATTTAAATCTTCCAGCGACAAAAGCCTTCCATTACGTTTCATTTTTTATACCCCATCATCGTTTTTGTTGTTGTTGTTGTTGTTGTTGTTGTTGTTGTGTTCGTTAACTTTAAAGTGTTGTGATGGCTTACATTGGTTGATTTTGCACCCAGGACTTGGTTTTTACATCAAAGCTTGTGCGCATATTCAAAAGGTCATTTAGATAGAAGACCCCGGGCTTATTATTATTATTATTATTATTATTATTATTATTGGCTTACTAAATTTGCAAGAACAAATTCCAGCACACTTTTCCTGCATAGATATTTAGTTATCTGTCTGATTGTCTTAGCTGCATTGGAATCATAGTAGAAAAAAGAGAAGTAGTTCAGCACGAATCATAAATGATAGATAGCATTATACTGTATATTTAATTTTCAAAAACAGAGCATTCGTAGATTTCCAGTTGTGTGTATTATTGTTTGCGTATGTGCAATAGTCATAGCATGAACATAATAGAAACTAAGGACACGTTGGAAAAAAAAGCAAAATATTTTTCTATTAATCCGTCGGGAAAAGATCTGACTCATCGCTAATAAACACTTAGACATTCACCTATTTATATGCCATTCAAATTAAGGTGCGTTTTTGTAGTTTGTCTGTTTGTACACAAATACATATATTGTAACAAAGTGCGGACGTGCATATGGCAGCAGCAACAGCTGTACGATAGCCGACGTATGCAAATGACAAAGATGTGTGCGAGGTTACATCATAAGGAGATACAAGGAAGGAAATAATATAAAAAAGCAAATGTGACCCGAGAAGGACATGTTATACACGTGGCCCGAGAGTGACAGAGACAAGACAGGACAAAGACAGAGTACACATGTTTGACACGGCAGAGTCATGTAAAACATATTAGAACATGATAAGTCTTTTAAACAAAAAACAAAGCGTTATTCTGAAAGTACCTGTAAATAAATGTCTGTTGTTTCAACTGATAAACAGTGAATAAAATCCTTTCCTTGCGACTGTCTGCATGCAACATGTCTCGAGTGACCACATGTAGCGACTACAATATGTGATTAATTGATATACAAAGAATAAACAGACTACGTGTTATTTAAGTCGTAGAATTTACGATATAATCATCTGAGATCGAAACTAAACATGGTTTATAAATAAAAAATAACAAAACACTAATATATAGTAAATATTTGTTAAATCTAAATTACTTTACTGAAGTCATAAAAAGCGTAGACATAAATGGTAGTCAGTTTTACGTCAATGAAAATCATCTTCAGTTAAAAACAATTTGTAACAATAAAATGGTAAATTCGTACACACTAGCTTCTTATTTTTACATGCAAATACTAAGTAGCGTATGTTTTACGAACTTTCACAAATACTTTTCTTCGTATTTTCAATAACGCGTTAGAAACTGAATAAAGCTAAACATTAACATACCCAAGAACTGTCATCAACGAGCAAGTATTGGCTATTTATTACAATAGCCAACAATGAAACTACGAGTCCAAAAATATACATAATAAATATTAAAAATATCTCAATAAGTTACTTTACTACTTAACTGAATGTTTTTGTTTAAACTTATTTTATAGTGCTTTTAGTAAAATACTCAGCTAATGTCCACTGTTAAGTAGGAATAAGTTAAAAAATATGGTCTACATTAGACGAAACAAAACATAGATAATAAATCAATGTTATAAAAAGCCAAGATAAATTATTCTCCTACCTAACTGAATATATTTTGTGTGTTTAAAGCGACTTTAGGACATGCTGAAAAAAGGAGAGCAGAAAGTATGATTTTTTCTATTCACCAGCCGGAAAAAAAAAGATTCAACTCCTTTTTATATAAACACTTAGACGTAGGTAGAGTCAGATCTGTATATTGAGAATGAGATAAAATATAACTGACTTTAAACAAAACAAAAAATAGATAATAAATGTTACAAAAGCCAAGATTTGTTTTTTTTTTACACAGTGATCACCACTTATCAAGGCCCGGAAGCCACTCAGTGATAAGGGTTATTGCAAGTACATTACGTTAGTTTGGAGATTTGATGAAGTATTTAATTAAGGGGACGGTTCATTAGGAATTTGTTAACATTGGACTTGAAGACATCCAAGTTGTAGTCCGGAGGGAAGCAGGTAGACGGAACAGAGTTCCACAGGCGTGCAGTTCTAAGAAAGAAGCTTTGTCCATGGAATCCGCGTTTTGGTTTAGGCACAGACATAGATAAGTTGTTATCCTACTTACCTGAATAAACCTTGTGTTTTAACGTATTTTAAAGCGCTTTTAGTTAATAAAAGAACGGCAGTGTAAGATCTGTTAAGTGACAATCGGATAAACATATGAATGAAATTAAAAGAATAAACATATATGTAAATGTAAAAATGTGCAAGACAATTTATTCTTCTACGTAACAGAAAATTTTTGTTTTATCTCATTTTACAGCGTGTTCCGTTAAATGCACAAGCTGGTAACCTTGCTAAATGAACATTATATAGAATATGATTTACATTCTGGAAGTACATGTAAATAAATGTCTGTTGTTTCAACTGATAAAAAAGTGTCTTGTTTCCTTGCGATTGTCTTCATTCAACGAGTGGTTCTCAGATTACCTCATGTAACCAGTATGTTAAAATATGTGATTAGTTGATATAAAAAGAATAAACAGAATACATGTTATTTAAGTCGTAGATTTTATAATATAAATATATGAGATCGAACCTTATTTTATAATATAATTATATGAGATCGAACTTTTTTTTTTTTAAAATTGAAACACGTTTTATAAATCAAAAATAACAAAACACTAACATAACGTAAATATTTTATTGAATATAAATTACTTTTCTGAAGACATACCAAACGCACACATAAATGGTATTCAGTTTTACTTCAATGAAAACATGGATACTAAATAATATTACGATACTAAGAAAATATAGATACAAAATTATGTTACGAAACAAAGGAAATATAGATACTAAATAATGTTACAAAAACAAGGATGAAGGAGTCTTATAAACAACTGAATAAGTATTAGTGTTTTAACTTATTTTAAAGCGTTTTAGTTTAATAAACAGGTAATGTAAAAGCTATTTAGTTAGAATAATCTATCTATCTTCTTCTATATATCTATAAATTCGTTTTTCTTTTGTGTGTATCGATATTCATATTAAAAACCCCCTTTTCTATTTATTTAAAAAGAAAATGCAATTTTCTTATATATGGGTTGTAGAATTGTATCCACTAGCAAAAGATCTAGCTAATTTGCATATTCTTCTTAGCATTCATTTTAAATATTTCCTTATTAGTATTTTCGGTTTTCTTATAGGATGATCATATTTAGTAAACTGTTACGTATAATTATATTAATGCAGATATTCTACATGATTTATACTTGCATAATATTTGCGCAAAAAATTTAAAGTAAACACAAAATTGTTTCCATATATATTTATGTATACGTATATATTTTGTTTACTTTATTAGTCTATCTATCTATCTATCTATCTATCTATCTATCCATCTATCTATCTACCTATAAAAGTGAAAGTGTCTGGCTGTGTGTGTGTGTGTGTCTGTGTGTGTACATTTACCTACGCAATAACTCTCTCAATTTTTAGTCTACAGACTCAAAATTTGATATACAGGGTACTGAGATTTGGGATAATCTTTGTGATCGGTTTTCGGTCAGAAATTTGACTGTTAAGGGGTCAAAGTTCAACGATTTCACCTTTGAGAACTCTATCAAACTCCTCCGCCAATTTTGGGATCTAAACGCTTCACATTTTAGATATAAGTTCTTTGGATATGGATCTAACTTAATAACTTAATTTGAGCCGAAAACAATACATTTTAAGGGGTCATAATAGGGGTCAAAGGTTAAAAAGTTGATTTTTTTTTGCTTAGCATCACCTCCAAACACCCGGGCAACGTGGGCTGAAATGCTAGTATATCTATAAAAGTGAACCTGTCTGTGTGTTTATCTGTGTGTCTGTGTGTATGTCTGTGTACATTTCCCTACGCAATAACTCAGTTTTTAGTCTACAGACTCGAAATATGATCTATATTGACCGCTTTATTTTTTCGTCAACATACACCTCCAAACATCCGGGCAAAGCCTGGCTGAAATGCTAGTACAAAATATGACTGGAATTAAACGAAAATATGCATCATAAATAAATGTTAGAAAAAAACAAGATAAGTTACTCTTCTACCTTACTGAATGTTTTGTATTTTAACCTTTTTAAAGTGTTTTTATTTTAATACACCGGTAGACATACAAAGATAAGTGAAAATGAAATAATAATATAAAATTACACGATCTAATTGAGTTTCAAAATCGCTCAATCATCGAACATTCAGCTAAATACATACTTTATAACTGTCATCAATGATGTGAAAATGTAATATTTAACGAACTGTATATTTTAATTGCTATCTTTTGATTTTTGGGTAATTATCTACGTAAACGTCATACTTCTAACTTAACATAGTTGACATTAGCTGTGTATTAAAAAAACGTTTTAAAATAAATTAAAACATAAACAAATGTTCAGTTAGGTAGATTAGTTATTTATCTTGCCTTTGGTAACATTTACTTGTATATTTAATTTTGCACCTCTTTTTCTTTTGTTGGCTATTGTTGTCCTTGAATTCTGCGCGTTTAGCTGTGGAAATCCTGTTTGAAACCTAAACGCCACAAATTGATGAACGGACCAACACCTTTAATCTATATACGATGACGCACATTGCAAATCTAAGCGTGACAGAACGACGGAAATTCTCTTTCAATCTTAATTGTAACAGAGCGATGAACATGTTAGTCCAAATTTAAGATGGACCGGGAATAAACCTGGCCGACGCACCCGATGAATAAAGATAAAACATTTTATAAAACAGAATTCGAAAACTCTGTTTAAAAATAAATGTCTAGAATTAGCAATAGTACGCTGCTCTACAAATTATTTTTCATTTTACGAAAAACTAGCAGTTCACCCCACATTTGCTGTTTATACTTTATGTCCATATATATGTTCACCCCACATTTGCTTTTTATACTTTATGTCCATATATATATATATATATATATATATATATATATATATATATATATATATATATTAAATGGTTTGACTCATGTTCTGGTAACCTACATCTAAAATCTCAAGTGTTTAAACCCAAAATTAGACGTGGAGTTTGGTTGAGTTTACAAAGGTCAACTCTTTCAACTTTGACCACTTGGCAGTCACATTTTCGCCGAAAAACTGATTAAAAAGCTTGCTTCATGTCTGAATATACTTTGTGTAAAATTTCAAATGGTCGAATAGTTTGCTATAGCCCAGAAAGATCAAATTTTTTTAACTTTGACCTCTAGGTAGCTAAATTTTCGGCAAAACAAATAAGAAAGCTTGCCGTGTGTCTAAATACACTTTATGTAAAATTTCAAACGTTTATACTAAAAATTGGCTGAGAGGTCATCTTTTTAAACTTTTACTCTAATTTTGACCCATTAACATTTATTGTTTTGGGCTTAAATCAAATATAAATGCTTGATCCATGTCCTAGGAAGCTACATCTAAAATTTCAAGTGTTTAGACCAATTATTGACGGATCGGTTTGGTATAGGTTTCAAAGGCCAAATCGTCGAACTTTGACCTCTTGAACGCCAAATTTCTGGCTGGAAACCGATCTTAGAAAATCCCAAATCTCAACTTGGTAGGGAAATGCACACACACACACACTCGGGCCCTATGGACTATTCATAACTTGCCCTACCCGTGAATACACTTTATGTAAGATTTCAAATGTTTAGACCAAGGATTATCTGAGTAATTTCGTAGAGACCGAGGAGGTAATTTTTTTTATAACTTGAACCCCAATAACTTGATTTGAGCCCAAAACAATAAATTACCGCTTTTTTTTTTGCTCAACATACACCTCCAAACACCCGGGCAACGCCTGGCTGAAACGCTAGTATATATATATATATATATATATATATATATATATATATATATATATATATATATAGAGAGAGAGAGAGAGAGAGAGAGAGAGAGAGACGAATATTGGCTGAAGAGAGCTTGATAAGGATACCTTAAACGGGCCTTATTATCGGGCTTGAAACCGACGGTACCAATGACCTGTCTCAACTAACAACTTTCTGTACGCAAAATATATATATATATATATATAATCTGCTAAAAATCACGCGAATATTTTATTAAATATCCAATCAGTATGATTTGTTAATGTTTTTGCCCAAAGAAGTCACTATTCTAAAGGCTTTAAGGCCACTCGAGGATGACATTAAAGTGTGTGGTGGTCACTGAGACAACAACATAGTGATTTTTATTTGTTGAGACTGGGTAGAATATGATTATTTAAGGGGACAGCTCAACAAGTACTTATTTTTATTGGACTTGAATGACATCGCAACAGGGTTCCGTTAGTGGGCACTTCTTGGAAAAAAGTTTTGTTCATATAATTTAGCGTTTAGATTTAGGCACAGTTAGAAAGTGAGCGAAAATAGTTGATAGTGGTTGTAGCTAGACGAGTGGTTTGTGAAGATTTATCTGAACAATACTCTGATGAATAAACAAAAACAAACGAGTATACAATTTTCACTTTCTTACCTGATATCGTTTTTAAAAGCGGTTTTGCGAAGGAAAATAGTTTATTAAAATTAGGAATCGAATATAAATATAGACGTGGCAATAATCACAGTGACAAAGAAATGATGTACTTTTAAAAGACTCAAGACAAACATTCATAAAAAAAACTATCAAAAAAAAGTATAAAAAAACACACACACAGAAAAAAGAGTATTTTACAATATGGAAAGACCCGAAAAAATAAAACGACAAAAGTCGATGCTGATTAGCTGTGAAAAGTATAAGAAAAGTTAACATAGAAAGTACAGTGAAACGCAGTATATAAAAGCGAGTGAGTTCATTTGAAAAGGGATTTGACATTCAAAAGTGGGAAACATACACCTTCCAAGCAATGCATCCGTATGTGATCATCAATGTAGCTTCCCGACACAATTCATAATAATGTAGAGAAAAGAAATAAAGTACGCACGCACACATATACATATATATGCTCTGTGGGATAACAAATGAAGCTTACGCGTTTGGACAATGTTTGAACATTGTTAATTCACATGCTCGTCACAGCAGAAGGCAAATAGTGTAACAGTTAAAAGTACCGACTGCCCTAATTTCAAACTTGGCTTTAGGTAGCTGGTTGTCCTGGCGCACTGATGAGCTATGATACAGCGAACCAGTACTGCATGGGGATACTACAGGGTGACCCAAAAATAACGGGCCCAACTTTAATTAGGTCTTGTTTCTTAGTGTTTTGTCCGAATGAAATGAAACTTTGGTCATTACTAGTTTATTATATTCAAAACATCACATCAAAACACTAAGGTCTTTTGGCTTTTTTCTCCATTGATTGTAAAATGCTCAGAAAAACAATGGAATGCCCTCTGTTTTCTTTTGGGGTCACCCTGTATATATATATATATATATATATATATATATATATATATATATATATATATATATGTATATATATATATATAAGATTATTGGGAGAGAACCTCAGCATATATATATTTATATATATATAGGTATATATATACATATATATAAATATATATATATATATATAAGATTATTTGGATAGAACCTCAGCAGAGTGCTTTACACACACACACACACACACACACATATATATATATATATATGCAGACAGAATATATATATATATATATATATATATAAATAAATTTATGAAAATATATATGACAATTAAGCTACACCGAATGTTCGTTGTTTCTACCTAGCTCTACCTATGTATTGAGCACTGTTGAAGTAAATACTGAAGATTTACGCATAAAATTATATCTTCATATATTAATTTATGTGATTAAATGAAGTAGTCATATATATATATATATATATATATATATATATATATATATATATATACACACACACACACACACACATATATATATATATATATATATATATATATAGAGAGAGAGAGAGAGAGAGTGAGAGTGAGAAAGAGAGAGAGATTGGACATTTTATAAAATATATCGCATTCAAGATAGGAACTCATCCGATGAAAGGCGCAATGCACGTGCACAGCAAGAATAGTTAAATAACAAATATACCACAGCAATAGGATACGAGCGAAAGCAAACTACAGACACTCACAAGGAAAGTGCCAGTTGCTAAGTGGTTTACAACACAGACTGTCAACATGGTTGTTCCAACTTCGAATCCAGTTTATTGCACACAAATATTTCACTGATGCTGTTGACAATCTTCACGTGATTCCTCATGTAACTATTCGATATTTCTAGAAATAATTTATTACAGGGAAATCATCGACAGAATCATCTGATTTATGGGAAAAGAATGAGCACCTAGGTAACTCGTTCAGGCGAATAAACTAATTAAGTTCACGATCCAAATATTTATTTTTCACGCAGAACAACTGATCCAGCATGTATACAGTTCGGTACATTTTTACAGATCTGTTTCGTTATGCAAAAACAGTTATTTTTGTGTTAATACCGTTTCTCTTCAAGCATACACCTTTCAGAAAAGATGAGAAATTCTTTGTTTAGATATGAAAGATGCATGAGCATATACTCCTGCGAGCAAAAAAAAAAAAAAAAAAAAGCTTATAGGAGACTCACCATTGTGTATTTGTTGATGAACAAAGATGGCTACCAGAACAAACACTACGAAACAGAACTGTAAAAAATGTACCGAAATTTTAACATGCTGGAGGATCAGTTTTTGCATGAAAAATAAATACTTGGATCTTGGACGGTACCTAAAATGCTATCCTTATATATATATATATATATATATATATATATATATATATATATATATATATATATATATATATAGTCAGTCAATAAAATTAAAAATTTATGACGTGAAATGGTTAAATTTCAAATCAAAAGATTGTAATTATTCTATGTAAGACAAAGAACAGATTTGAAATATGATAATATAATATTTCAAATGCATTCCTTGTCTTACATAGAATAATTAAAGTCTTTTGATTTGAAATTTAACCACTTCACGCTATAAATTTTTAATTTTATATAATGACTGAAATTAGATTTATTTGCTCTATCTTGTATATCGAACAATCATTATTTAGATGGGATTGTCCTTAGAAAATATTACTGCCAATAATATTTTGTAAGACCTATAATCACAGGTCTCCATACCAGTTGATTGTTATATAATTTTATTCTGAAGTATACACACACACACACGCACACGCACGCACGCACACACACACACACACACACACACACATATATATATATATATATATATATATATATATTGATACTAATTAGATCCAGCTTATATATCAAATTGAAAAATTCATGTAAATTTACAGATTATATTGTTTTTTTTTATTTATACTTTTTCAAAAATTATTCGTTTATTCTCATGAAGATAGATCATCAAACGTAAGCAAAATGGAAGACATGGAAGATAGAAAGTAAACATGCGCAGAAGGCGTTTACGAATTTGGGCGAGGCAAAACAAGACGATATGACAGATGAGAGTAGCATGGATTATTTTATACTAACCCATCGGCCATTCGGGTGGAGAATCCTGAAATATACAGCGAGAGAAATAATTAAAAAAAACAACTGCAAAGCTTTGATCGTGGGAAAATACCGTATAAGTTTCTTTGTCATTACTTAAAAAAATAACAAGTTGATAAAACACTTATGAATACATTGGCCCTAAAACCCTATCATTGCAAATAAGTGTGAAAATGGGGAATACTCATCTATTAAATATTATGTCATACAAAACATTATTACAAATTTTCACATTATGTATTGGAATCCATGTTACAAGTGCTGGTATTCTCACCATTATACACGTTCAACTCCTGACACAATCTCATTTGAATCTAACGAGGTTTTTTTTTTTTTTTTTTTTTTTTTACACAGAGATCACCACTTATCAAGGCCCGGAAGCCACTCAGGGATAAGGGTTATTGCAAGTACATTATGTTAGTGAGGAGATTTGATGAAGTGTTTACTTAAGGGGGCGGTTCATTAGGAATTTGTTAACATTAGACTTGAAGACATCCAAGTTGTAGTCCGGAGGGAAGCAGGCAGACGGAACAGAGTTCCACAGGCGTGCAGTTCTAAGAAAGAAGCTTTGTTCATGAAATCCGCGTTTTGATTTAGGCACAGATATAGAGTGGGGGAAATTTTTCACAGTGGATTCAGCTAGACGGGTGTTTTTCATGCATACAGACACAGAAAAAACAGATTATTAGAATAATACCCGGCCTGGAACTGGTAAAATCAATTCTCTAGAAGGAAACATCTTTGCACCAATTTTTACATATTCTTTTGAAGAAAGTTAACATATCATAATATTACTAAACTATGTTAAGTATTTCTATTAAATATTATTTCATGATTAAGATTCTAAAATATGTCTAAAATTTAAGGCTAACGCTTAATTAGTCTTAAGGCAAGATTGAAATTAAAGGTATCTTGTCTAATTGTCATGAATAAAATGTTGTACAAATCAAATATAGTTGAATTGCTTCGAAATTTACTTTCAAAGTACATCAAAGAAACTGAAGTTTAAATATATTTATTATTATATAAATGATATTGTTCTAATTTCAAAATATTCGCAAGCATCGAAAATTTCACGAACACTTTTAACCCATGATATATTCTATTTGCATAGAATTAATCAAGACAAAATGAAGACACATTACACACACACACACACACACACATATACGTATATATATATATATATATATATATATATATATATATATATAATTCGTTTATGCAAACAAGCAGACACATATGTGCATTAGGGCAGGTCTATTTTGGAACCCCGGCGAGGCAATGGTGATGATAGTTGGGGTTTGACATAGAAAAGACCCACACGAAATATTTTTCTCAAAATCGTTATCTTCGCTTGAGGAAATGACTTTAAAAAGTTGAAAAATTGAAGCGATTAAAAGTTTTTCGGTGAATTGTCAAGCACGTCCCGTCATCAAAACAATCTGTACTGTTAAGAAAATGGAATAATTATTTAGAAAGTTTTAAACTACATTTTTAAATAAAATGAGTGAGGATAATGAATTGATAAAATAAATATTAAGTGTAAAGGCAAAATTATGTTTTTTAAATAATAACGACTAAAGTTCGCTTTTTCATTTCAGGAACTTTTTTTTGGTGGAAACATTTTAGATTTCACAGTCGCAAAACACGCTCGTTATTGATATTGAAAGTAAACGCTTGTTTATTATTTAATGTGAAAACATTGCGATTTAGGCTTAATTATTTCGAAAGGAAAAACGAAAAAGACTTGTTTAAAATATACAGTATTATATTTCAAGTTTCTCCAGTGAATTTAAACATATTTGTTTTATCTTTTTTAATTTGTTTTTCTATTAGGTTGGTGCAAAAATAATGGCATTTTTCGACATTCAAATGAACGCCAAAAACATTTCACATCAAAATCTATTTGAAATCTTTATTAAAATATGGTAATACTCCAGTTTTATATTAAAACAAAACAAAAAAATAATCCATACAATTTTATTCTACACATTCTTTACGAAACATAACCACGTAAATTTTCAAGTTTTTCTACTTAATAAAAAATACTTGTAGAAAATTACTGTCCAGTTTTAATTTCTTTTATTTTTAGGGAGTAATTGTTTTCAAGCGGTGTTTTTCTTCTAAAATTATAGTTTTAAAATCAAATAATCCACTAGTAAATAAGGAAACTCCTTTAAAGGTTTTTCGTTATTTGTGCATCTATGTTATTGCGCTAAAATAACTTTGTTTAGTTATTTAATATGGGAAGGAGGTTGTATTGTAACTATTCTGTACTTCCACCTAAAAATGTAATAAACAAAAATTTCACTATTAAAAATAGCATAGTAACATAGATGCACAAGCAATGGTTTTTCAAACTCTAAATGCTAAACACTCGTTTAAAATGGCACAACTACAGCAAGATTCAAGAATGAATCTCTTTATGGATAAATTCATGTCATCGAAGGAGGAGCTAAAGTCTGCTAAAAATGTCTAAACTAAAAACCACTATGCCTTTGATTTGGTTTGGTCCTCTCTCTCTCTTCAATACATCTAATTCAGCTCTACAAAGTTTATCATTATTTCTTATAACTAGCACTTATTTTTTACGTATGAACTGGAAGATAGCCTAATGCAGTTTTCTTCAGTTATAATCCATTTATTTATTTTACTTTTCAGATTAGAATGTCAGTAAAAGCACGGCGTTCAGTTTTAACCCGTGGTTCACAAAATTGGCTGGTCCAACTTGTCATTTGAATGAAACAGCACCCCCAACTTCACGACAAGTCACCCAGTTTAGTTATTTCCTCGAAAACAGTTATCCCCACTAAAAAAAAATAGTGAGATTTCTAAGTTAATTCCCAAGGAAATAATTAGTATCGGCAAGCAGTCAATGCACAATTGCCCTTGTAAAGGTAACATTATATAGGACAGAAGGTAAATATATTTTGCTATAAGAGGGCCAAACAGATTGTCAGGAAATCTCTTGCAGCAATCAAAGTGAAAAGAATGAAGGAACAGCTAGACAGACTGATATATCTTCTTGTAGCTGTACACTTTCCGTCTTGAGAAGTGATGACTTTGTAGTAAAGTGCAAGACTGAAAATTGTCAAACAATGCACACAATCTGCACTTGTCCTCCTAATAAGGAGCCAAAATTAATTCTGTAGATTCGCCTGTAATTATGTTCCGTTTTTGTGGAAAATAAAATAATATATTGGTATTTATTATGTAATCTGGCTCTATTATTAAACATGCAAATTTTCCAATTTTCAGGTTCCACTAGAAGAACTGCCCTTTATAACAATTTTGATGGAACAACAAAAAGCCTAACAACATTTACTGGTCCTTTGGGGAAACTTTGTATCAATAATTATCAAGGTTTGCCAGAAGTAGAATTCTAAAAAATTAGTGTCCCTCCCGATCATCATTATCTGACAGCAGAAGAAACAAATAATTTAAGTGTGAAAACCAGAGGCTACTTTTTGAGTATGCTGTTGGCATTTCTTGTGGAGAAGTTAACTAAGAAAATTGGGCCCATGAATCAAGGAAGATGGCTAACATAAGCCACAAGATTAATGTGTTTATGGACTAGAGTTGTCTATCCCCAAACACTATGATAAATTAAACATTTTGGTCAAATTTATCATCCAAGTGTATCAAAACCGACAATATATTTTTTAAACCAATAACAGTATATTTTGATATGATTCAGAGAACAAAACAGTAAACTGTAATCTAAATTACTGTTTTAAAGTGTTCAAAATATAGTGCTTTTGCACTACATCCGGAAAATGTCATAATATCGATAATAAACTCAGATGAATTGGATGTGAGAGAAGAGGGCATTCAAACGATTTTGTCCATTAGGTAAATAAATATTTATCCATTAAATTTTATTAGTTTTCTCAATTTACCCATAAAATATTCAGTTTTATTCATATTATATCACAAAAATATAAAACAAATAAGTGTTTTCAAATAATTGTTTTTTGTGCGTTGTTTTTTTCCAGAAATAGTAAACAACTCAAAAAAAAAAAATGAAAAAGATTACTGCTATCAATTTTGCAGTCACACACTGGTCAAATTTGATCGATTTTTCTCAAAATGTTGTATATGGACAGGAAGCAAAACATAGACACATTATTACAAAGTCATCGTGCTATTAAATTAGACCTTAATTTTCCCCCAAAAGGAAATTATACAGAAGAATTTAGTTTTATTATAAGTTTATATTATTGCCTCTGATAAAAATTAAAATACATGGTTATGTAACTTGTATCAAGTTGTTATATAGTGTAATACATCCTCACATATCTTTTTGAATTGTGAAATTTAAAAGAATTAGTTATTAATTAGTTTTTTTTACAATTTTTGTTTAATCAATGGAGTAAAAGTTGAGATATTTTGCTAGTTGTGATTCATAATTAAAATTGATGTATTTATTTTTCTTTCAATGTATTTCATATAAATATATCAATTTTAATTGAATATTTTATAAAAAATAGTGAAGTTTCAAAGTCAGTGTTGTGAAAATGCTATGAAAGTGAAGGATTTTTCAGGATTTTTATACACGATTTTAAAAATTAAATGCTCAAATTTCTGTTCAAGATGCGAATCTAATTTTTGGTATATGTTCTTATCAAATCAAATCCCAACTATCATCACCAGTGCCATGTTGATTTTCTGAAAAATGTTGCAAATCGACCTGCCTTAATGTGCATACATGTTTCTGGAATCGTATGTTACGGAGAAATCACGTCATCAGGCCAAGGATATCGTTTAATAAAGAAGCGATATCCTTAGCCTGATGACGTCTTTTCTCTGAAACATGTGTGCACATATTGTAGCCGTTAGTTTGTATAAACGTATTTTATATAATATGCTCTGTTAACTCATTGAGTACTTTTGGGGTAGACACATATTGTTTCAGTGGATGTACTTCTAGGAAACAAAATCGTTTGACTGGGTTCAAAAACAGCCTACAGAAAATTGATTCTGATTTATGAAAGTATGATAGGTTATGAAAAGGAAGGGTTGTAAATTTGCGTTGAATGTGGAGGTATCAAAACCGAAGCAATATGATGAAAGTAAAAATATAATAAATAAACCCCATAATTTATTATACCCTACCAGTTCACACTGAAACTCTTATCACAATATTCTGTGGATCTATATTAAAAAATCTTGTTAAACTTTGTGACATATTTCCATTATTTGGAGGTCAGGTGCAAACGAACACCCCATAATTTTATTATACCATATTTCTTCAAACTGAAACATAATTACCAAAGTATACTTAGGCAGATAGATATGAAAAGTCTTTATTAATGTTTGTGCCTATTTCCATTCTATGGAGGCCAGGTGCGAACGCAGACCTCACAATTTTTATTATACCATCACTATTTAAGTTAAAACATAATTATCAAAGTATTCTTGTCTTGTGTATATCTATATCAAAAACACTTTTAAACGTTTTTTTTTAATTTTTTATTTTTTTATTTCCATACTTTGTGGACCAGGCGCGAACGGAGACCCCACAATTTTAATGAACCACCGGACTGCCAGATCAGACATACCACTCTCTGTGTCTCGATACATCTTCTGTCATTATATGTAATCAGTTTTTTTTTCAAATAGTCAACCATATAGGAGCCTATTCATGACCAGACACACACACATACACACACAGACATTCAACTTTATATATATATATATATATATATATATATTACTAACGATATATATATATATATATATATATATATATATATATATATATATTACTAACGAGTCAGCGCTCATGAAAATCCAGAGGCTTTTTGAGGACAATTGTTGATGACTTGTGGTGCGACAAACACCTTGAGGATTACAGATTATGGTTGCATCTGGACTGAAATGTATAACTTAATTGGACAAATCAACAAGCATATGTCAGCACGTACGAAAACACGTATATATATATACGTATATATGTATCGTTAGATATATATTTTTAAGCGTTTTGTATATAGTTAAAAATGAATCAGATATTTATCTCATAGAAATTCCGTCCTTATTTTTTGCTGTTTAACTAAAATTGCTGTGAAATTGATTGGAAATCCTGCCCCAGATTCTAAGAATATACTTGACCAAACAGTAGAATATCGGACCAGTTCTTTAAATTCCCTCAGCACAATCAATGTTCTTTTAGGTTGTCACTCTCATTCTCTCTAACATTCGTACATTCTTGGATTTTTGGTCACGTAAACCTCATGAGAAAGGAGATAATAATTAAATAAGACAGAGAAGAATGCGTTCAAACATGGTTTTCTAAGAGTGAAGATGAAAACGTATGAAGATACTGGCTTTTAAAAGACTGGCTTTCAACGGGAATACATAACAGACATTCAAAGTGACAATCCCGAATACGTACTTATTGAAACATTTTCTACAACAATAATAGCAATTCCACTAAAGACCCAAAAAAGTTAACAATTTTCTTTTAAAACGTATACGGACATAAAAATGACTACTTCATACAGTTTGTTCCAGAGATATCTCCCACATTTTAAAATTTTAAGCATATGTTGCTAATGAACTTATGTACGTGCCAATGATGTTTTAATCTAGCTAATAAAATGCTATGTTTTCAGCTACCTTCATCAGGCAATATGGTTTGGACAGGTGCAAAAAGTGCTTTTATTGAAGAAATGTTTTTGAAGAATGGGATATCTATATCTGCAACATAGAGAGCTTTCCGAGTTCATTAGAAGTTATGACACGATGATGCTATTCCAGATAGAAAGTCAATACAGCTGTGGGTTGTAAATTTCAGAGCTACAGGTTCGGCACTTAAATAAAGCCACATTGAAGCCCTCGAAACGCTCGAACACTGGACAATATTCAAGCTGTCAGACTTTCTCTTACTCAGTCTCCTACACGTTCAGCTCGCAAACATGCTTTGGCCATGGTGTTGTTTGGCCAAACACTTGAAAGAATTCTACACACTGAAAATACATACAAATTAATGATTGCTCAGATACTGCACGAGCGCGACTGGGAAGAGCGCATGTCAAAATGGAAGATATTTCTGCCGCATCCTGTACTTTTTTTTTACATGGGGGTTACCACTTATCATTGATGTAGATCAGGAAGAGAGTTGGATCCAGGATGTACCCCTGAGGGACTCCCGCATTAATACTGTGGGCCTCTGATTTCTGCCCATCAGCCACTACTCTTATGAGCCTATCGGAGAGAAATAATTTAATGATTGAGAAAACATTTCCAGTAATACCGTAGCTAGAAATCTTGTGAAGTAGGCCCTTATGCCATACCTTATCGAAGGCCTTCGATATGTCAAGAGTAATCGCCCTGGAAAGGAAACCTTTGTCAAGAGATTCACTAATCCTGTGTGATATAATCGTTAGCACATCTGCTGTAGATCTTGCAGAGCGGAAACCATATTGCGTGTCACTAAGAAGGTTGTTTCTGTTGAGGTGATTGACTACTTCTTTATTTAATATGGATCCCCAACAACTTACTCATGACATACAGGATACTTATTGGTCTTTACTGAGGGGGAGATGAATTTTCACCTGAATTATTAAATACAGGGCATACTGATGAGGTTTTTCAGGGTGTTGGAAAGTACTTCTCCTTAAGGCACTTATATATTAGAGTTAAAAACAATATTCAAAAACAACATAATATCGTAGAAATACATAAGTGTAGCCGACGTCAACATACATTCCGCAACGCGAAAACATTCACGATTGAAACACTACTCAATATAAGTATACCTGCTTTTAAACCAAATTAACAAATACGAATCTCTTTATCAACTAAAATAAGCTACAATTATTGACTACTGCCGCTAAAACAATCACGGCGCTAATTAGAATTTTCACAAGTAAAAATGAGCAAAAATAACGCTAATTACTTATTACTGAAAAAAAAAATTGAATTATTTTTAAATACCACAAGAAAAAAATACGCCACTATCCTACGGTTGACTCTTTCATAATTGTCAACTAGCAAACAATAAATACAAAATAACGTCACAGCGACTTTCGTCAGCTTCATAGAAATACAGAAAAAAGCAATCAAATTTTCAAAACAAATGAAAAGAGAATGAACCTGTTCACATTTCTCTTTACTTCTTAAATCAATAAAATATACAAAGAAAACAATGGTTCATCATTACAGTTTCTGACTGGAATTTGTTAACGTATCTCAAACATAGCGATTTTGACACAGAAAATCAATGAAAATCGAGGAAGTAACAACCTTTCCTAGTGACATGATGGAGGATGAAAAAATACTTAAACTTACACGTTATCAAAAATAAAGACTAATTTCTCTTCTTTTACACAAAAAGGAAATAGTCCAATTGCGTAAATGTACGCAAAAAAATAAAGCAATTTACTAAAAAAAAAAAAACTTTCATAATTTGTAACCCGTATATATATATATATATATATATATATATATATATATATATATATATATATATATATATATATATATACTGTTTTAACAAAAACCAAGACTTCAGGAAATGGGTTGATAGCAACAAAAAGTGTATGTCATTGTTAATTACAGTTGTTTCAAGATCATTTCGACAAATTCAAACAATATGTCGTTTGAAAATTTTCACCGACTTATTAAATAAAAAACACTTTAACAATGAAACATTAAGAAAGGAAACATTTTCTTTATGAGGAAAAGAAAACAAGCGGGAAATACTTTACAATTTATATATATATATATATTCCATCTATTTATTATGTTTATCTTTTTTAATTATATATATATATATATATATATATATGTGTGTGTGTGTATGTGTGTGTGTGTATAGTACGTTATTAAAATATATATGGCAACTAAGCTATACAGAATATTCCGCGTTTCATTCTTGTGAGAATTTGTCAGGCTTATACATAATCCTGACGAATTCTCACGAGAATGAAACGCGGAATACTCTGTGTAGCTTAATATCCGTATATATTTTCATAACTGACTACCTAGCTCTACCTATGTATTGAGCACTTTTGAAGTAATTACTGAAAAATTTACGTATAAACGTATATCAGCGTATATCAAATTATGTGATTAAATGAAGTAATCATATAGATGGAGCACTTTCGTAAATTATCTCATTTGTTGCTTACTTAGCGTAATGCGAAGCTCTTTGTTTGTAAACAAACACACAAATAAAGTGCCTTAAAAGTAGAAGTCAAATGCTTATATAAAAGCATTGGAAAATATTATTTACATGCGCCGATTCAATAGTTCAGATAATATAATGCCGACTAGCAACTAGATGGTTCCACGTCCAATTTCCAGCTCGAGATGTTCGCTAATATAACCGCACTGATGAGCTGTGATACAGCGAAACAGTCTGCCTGTTAATGCTTATATATACACATGCACACATTATACAGATTAAAGACAAAACACAGATGTTGTCATTAATCTTTTTTATATTCTCTATTTTAAGTAGATTAATTTGATTATTACTTGTAAGCGTAACTTGTAAGTGTAATGTTATCAACATTATCATAAATTGTGATATTTTGATATTATGACCATTACAGTTCCGTTCGTGTATTATTCAATTACAGTGATATTTTTTAAAAATTATTCTGGTTATATGTGAACAGTAATGATTTTTAATGACGGAATTTTGATGAATTATTTTTAAATTTATGAATCGTCTTTAATATCTTTACAAGATTATCATTAAAAACCATTGAACTAAGTTCAATGGTTTTAAAACTTTCAAAATAAACGTAAAAATATCATTTATCAAATTTCAATACAAAACAAACGTCAGTGTACAAAAAAAGCAATTCTAATCATATTTAGCCACGGGGAAAAATAACCGAATAAAAAGCCAAAAATTAATGGCTCCGTTCAGTCTCGAAAGTCAACGGATACCCCCTGTGGGGGCAGATGTGCGTGTAATTGTGAGACAAGGTTTGCGCAATCCTCAACCTCTCTCGAATCTGCAATGTTTGATTCCAGTGACAAAGAGAAGTCCAAGACGACTGAAAACAATGCGGAGATAAGCAGAGAGCACATACAGCACCTGTAAGTCTCGAATGGTCACCCATTTAGTACTGACCAGGCTCAACATTGCTTAACTGCGGTGATCCAGCGGGAATCGGTGTGTCAACGTGATTATGCCGTAAAAAACCCAAAGAAGACCAGCGTAATTATGTGGGCACATCGATTCTTGATAGAGTACCAAAATGAAGCGACCTTTAACCGGATAAGTTCCAAATGGGGATACCAGGTGTTATAAGTGAGAGGACGACGGCACATCCTATAAGATTTCTAAATCTTATACGCCGTCAAAATAAGAACGCTTATTCTCCGAAATCAATATATCGTTTATGAAATCAACATTGCTAATAAACATCTTTAATAGCTCAGACTTAGACAAAGAATACAGTGTTTTCAATATGTTCAGAGTTAATGCTTCCCCCAACACAAGAAATGATCAAAAGGCACATTGGCTGTAACGCATTAAAAATGTACATATCAGTGTTAATAAGGACAAGATAATAATTCAGACAGAAATCCCACTAATGCTGTGACGGCTGGCGAAATAACGCTCTTGCCGTGCATATAAAAATTATAGATAAGAAGGGATTAGACTATCGATCAATATGTGTGACTGTTTCTTTTGTTGCTTTACATTACGAGAAGATATAAGCCTTGCTTGGCCTTCGGGCCGGGATCAAAGTGTAGCATCTGTTCCGGCAGATACTGCAAGCAAAGACCATATGTGGGGGCAACCCCACATATAAGACCTTGGTCAATGTAGGGGCAACCCTTCATACCAATTGTCACTATCCAACTCCCCTACTCCCCGGGGAGTTGGTCCCCATTTCCCCTTCACTCCTCACATTAAAAATCGGCCTTGTGCCTAATTTGCTCTGTGGGGGAGCAAATAAATACCATCTGTTCCGGCAGATGCTGCACTTAAGATAATTTGTACCAGTCAATGGAGGGGAAACCCTCTATACTGGGACAATTATTATTTTTGGTAACCAGAGTGACCCCTTTTAGGGGAGCTGGTTTTTACCTCACATTAAAAACGGCCTTGTGCCTAATTTGCTCAGTGGGGGAGCAAATAAATACCATCTGTTCCGGCAGATACTGCAAGCTATGTCTAGCTATGACTAGCAAAGACCAGATGTGGGGGCAACCCCACATGCCTGACCTTTAACCAGCTCCCATTTCCCACCTCTCGGGAGCTGGTCCCCTTTTCCCCTTCCCCCTCCCTTCACTCCTCACATTAAAAATCGGCCTTGTGCCTAATTTGCTCGGTGGGGGAGCAAATAAATACCATCTGTTCCGGCAGATACTGCACTTAAGATAATTTGTACCAGTCAATGGAGGGGAAACCCTCTATACTGGGACAATTATTATTTTTGGTAACCAGAGTGCCCCCTTTTTGCCTACTTTTAGGGGAGCTGGTTTTTACCTCACATTAAAAACGGCCTTGTGCCTAATTTGCTCAGTGGGGGAGCAAATAAACACCATCTGTTCCGGCAGATACTGCAAGCAAAGACCAGATGTGGGGGAAACCCCACATACCTGACCCTTAACCAGCTCCCATTTCCCACCTCTCGGGAGCTGGTCCCCTTTTTCCCTTCCCCCTCCCTTCACTCCTCACATTAAAAATTGGCCTTGTGCCTAATTTGCTCGGTGGGGGAGCAAATAAATACCATCTGTTCCGGCAGATACTGCACTTAAGATAATTTGTACCAGTCAATGGAGGGGAAACCCTCTATACTGGGACAATTATTATTTTTGGTAACCAGAGTGACCCCTTTTTGCCTACTTTTAGGGGAGCTGGTTTTTACCTCACATTAAAAACGGCCTTGTGCCTAATTTGCTCAGTGGGGGAGCAAATAAATACCATCTGTTCCGGCAGATACTGCAAGCAAAGACCAGATGTGGGGGAAACCCCACATACCTGACCCTTAACCAGCTCCCATTTCCCACCTCTCGGGAGCTGGTCCCCTTTTTCCCTTCCCCCTCCCTTCACTCCTCACATTAAAAATTGGCCTTGTGCCTAATTTGCTCGGTGGGGGAGCAAATAAATACCATCTGTTCCGGCAGATACTGCACTTAAGATAATTTGTACCAGTCAATGGAGGGGAAACCCTCTATACTGGGACAATTATTATTTTTGGTAACCAGAGTGCCCCCTTTTTGCCTACTTTTAGGGGAGCTGGTTTTTACCTCACATTAAAAACGGCCTTGTGCCTAATTTGCTCAGTGGGGGAGCAAATAAATACCATCTGTTCCGGCAGATACTGCAAGCTATGACTAGCTATGACTAGCTATGACTAACAAAGACCAGATGTGGGGGCAACTCCACATGCCTGACCATTAACCAGCTCCCATTTCCCACCTCTCGGGAGCTGGTCCCCTTTTTCCCTTCCCCCTCCCTTCACTCCTCACATTTAAAATCGGCCTTGTGCCTAATTTGCTCGGTGGGGGAGCAAATAAATGCCATCTGTTCCGGCAGATGCTGCACTTAAGATAATTTGTACCAGTCAATGGAGGGGAAACCCTCTATACTGGGACAATTATTATTTTTGGTAACCAGAGTGCCCCCTTTTTGCCTACTTTTAGGGGAGCTGGTTTTTACCTCACATTAAAAACGGCCTTGTGCCTAATTTGCTCAGTGGGGGAGCAAATAAATACCATCTGTTCCGGCAGATGCTGCAAGCTATGACTAGCAAAGACCAGATGTGGGGGCAACCCCACATGCCTGACCTTTAACCAGCTCCCATTTCCCACCTCTCGGGAGCTGGTCCCCTTTTTCCCTTTCCCCCTCCTTTCACTCCTCACATTAAAAATTGGCCTTGTGCCTAATTTGCTCGGTGGGGGAGCAAATAAATATCATCTGTTCCGGCAGATGCTGCAAGCTATGACTAGCAAAGACCAGATATGACTAGCAAAGACCAGATGTGGGGGCAACCCCACATGCCTGACCTTTAACCAGCTCCCATTTCCCACCTCTTGAGAGCTGGTCCCCTTTTTCCCTTCCCCCTCCCTTCCCCCCTCACATTAAAAATCGGCCTTGTGCCTAATTTGCTCGGTGGGGGAGCAAATAAATACCATCTGTTCCGGCAGATGCTGCAAGCTGTGACTAGCTATGACTAGCAAAGACCAGATGTGGGAGCGACCCCACATGCCTGACCTTTAACCAGCTCCCATTTCCCACCTCTCGGGAGTTGGTCCCCTTTTTCCCTTCCCCCTCCCTTCACTCCTCACATTAAAAATCGGCCTTGTGCCTAATTTGCTCGGTGGGGGAGCAAATAAATACCATCTGTTCCGGCAGATGCCGCAAGCTATGACTAGCTAGGACTAGCTATGACTAGCAAAGACCAGATGTGGGGGCAACCCCACATGCCTGACCTTTAACCAGCTCCCATTTCCCACCTCTCGGGAGCTGGTCCCCTTTTTCCCTTCCCCCTCCCTTCACTCCTCACATTAAAAATCGGCCTTGTGCCTAATTTGCTCGGTGGGGGAGCAAATAAATACCATCTGTTCCGGCAGATGCTGCAAGCTGTGACTAGCTATGACTAGCAAAGACCAGATGTGGGGGCGACCCCACATGCCTGACCTTTAACCAGCTCCCATTTCCCACCTCTCGGGAGTTTGTCCCCTTTTTCCCTTCCCCCTCCCTTCACTCCTCACATTAAAAGAAGAAGATAGGAAAAAAGATATGTTGGTTTCTACACGACGACTGCAATCAACCTTACAACTAAACATCACTATGCAATGAAGCAACTGATTTCATGTCATCAAACTGATATTTCTCTCGAGATGATAACACAGGCGATCTATGAAAAGAGAACGCTCCAAATAATGCTGCAATAATGCATCATAAGTATTGGTCGTTTTATGATAATAAGTAGTGTTAGTATTAGTAACAATATTAGTATTAAGGTATTCATGGATTTAACCGCCATTGCAAGTGCATCTAATATAATGGCAAAATTCGCAACAAAACGAATAGTAGCTTTTATAAAATCCAGTTAAATACTCGTTTATGTCAGACAGGAGCAAGCTGAAGCGAAACCTATGTCTACAATTTTCAAGGTCAACATTAAATGGTATGTGATGGGAAGTTTAAGCTTTAAACGTGGAGAGTCAAGAGTGCAATCGAACAGCTAAGAAAAAAAAAACTCACATAATTTTCAGTGAGTGAGAATAATATAACGAAAGTGAAAGTACGTGTATGTATGTGTGTGTGTGTGAGTTGGTTGGCTGTTTTTGTTTTACGGCATATCAACCCTTTTCAGGTCATTTAATGCCGAATTCAAAGATTTTGACGAACATTTTTTAATAGAATATTTGTTGTTTTCAACTCGGTTTCTGTTTAACCCATAGTTGGGACCCTAGCAGGTACTACCACTCCGGGTCAGAGTGGACCTGGGATCAATGGCAATTAAAGGGTTACTCCACACTCCCCAAAGACCGCAAGCTGGGGCCTCATCACTGGATATAGTTTAAGGTCATATCCGGGACCGTGTCTGTGAGTGTGTTTGAGGGAGAGAGAGAGACAGACAAACAGTCTGAGAGAGAAAGAAAAATATAAGAAAAAATTAGAGAGGTAGAAAAAAGGTATACAGAGAGAGAAACGGCGTGAGAGAAATAGCTAGAGCATGTTCGATTTCTAAGTAGTATGGGATGCAGAAATACAATGAATTAAAAACAAAAACTTTAGAAAACAGAGATTGTGAATTAAAAATTGATAGTGGGAGAGATCTATCTAGTGTTCTCATTGAGTAGACTGCAGGGGGCACACAACGCCTAATGAATTGATTGTCGTACAACATCACACGCGCTTTACAAGCTCAGAAAGACCGAAAAGTAATTAGATAGTGACAGCAACGGATACGCACATAAAACGTGAGAAGGCGATAGAGACAGAGAACAAGATAGAAAGAGCGAGAGAAAAGGCATATGAATTGTAAAAGATATATATAGAGAGAGTGTGAAAATATATATAGAAAATGATAAAATCAACGAGACATTAGATTTGCAAACCTATCATGTTCTCTAAACGAATATATTATCCTGTCCATTTTCAATGAAACAATGGAGATGTCAAAACCATAATCGACAATTCTCATAAGACATTTTGCAAACGCGTGTTACACATGTTAAGATAGATAGATAGATTGATAGATAGATAGATAGATAGAGAGAGAGAGAGAGAGATAGAGAGAGAGAGAGAGTGAGTGAGGAAGTTAGGAGACAAAAACAATCTAAGTGAACTATAAAAACAAAGAGAAAGAGAACAATATAGAAAAAGGAAACTAGAAAGAGAGGGGGACAGAGTGATAAAACTTAGATAAAAATGATGAAGTCAAGGAAATTTTGGAGTTGAAAAAACCTATCATGTTCTTAATGAGAATATATTACCCTGTCTATTTTAAGTAAAAGAATGGACATGTGAAAACTATAGTCGCCAATTCCTATATGACATTTTTGTACACGCGTGTTACTCTCGTGAGGACAGATAGATTGATAGAGAAGGACTATCTAAGAAAAATATGAAAGGGTAGAGAAATGTATCGTAAAAGTGAGGATTTATCAAATTTTCTGAGAAATACGACTGCTTTTGAGTTGAAAACAGATTGTGCAGAATGTGATATAACGCTGACAAGCAGAGAAAGATAAATATAAAAAAGAGCTGTAAGAAGGTTGTATCTAGTTAGAGTGATATATGTAATGATAAGAGGAAGAGGGGGGATAGCATAATATCAAGATAACGTCTGATATTGTACCGTCTTTTTCCATTGGTGTTTTAAAAGCCCACAGAACAAATAAACAATAAACAAATATTTTATTCTGAGCTAAGTGACCCTTTTAGACAAACAGTACAACGGCTGTCTTAGATTTACCAAGTCTTACGCCTCTTTGCAGATTAACATAAATTATCCTTCGTTATTACTTAAAGATTGCCACACCAAATCAACGCATTTAGTGCTACACAACTGTAATGCACCTGGAAATATCCTTTATGCAATCGTGTTGAAGGTGGAAAGGAATTTCAAACCTGTCATAGAATTAATCTAACAACAGTAATAACTAACCACCATTTCAGCCCCATTATTTGTCGAGAGATTGCTTATTCTAGAAAATCTATAATAGTGTAGTGACTAATACATAATCAATAATTCCACCATCTATCTAACCACCATGATGCAACTTACCCGACAACAAATGAGGCTGCACCTTAAAATATCCAATACATTTCGACCAGATTTTATCCCCATTTAAATAAATTTGTTCTGCTTAACTGGCTTATATCCTCTTGCAATTGTATCAAGAATAATATTTCTGAAAATGGGGAATATTAAAGGTCCCTGGATCGCATGCATATTAATGTGATGTTTGTATATACGTATCTCGAAAATTACATTAATATGTTTTGTAGCTCAGAAGGATCCAATTAATTGTGCGAATTAATTTTTCCCGATAAGGCCTTCATTACTGACTTTGTCAAATGCCTGGCTGAATGTTGCTTGTTTCATACCTGGGATATCAATTTTTTAGATCATTGCTGAAATATCTAACCCGCCAACTGATCGCCAATTAAGTCTCCTCCAACACATTCTTAAACGTTTAGATCATTAATCAATCTTGTAAACGTTTACAACACAAAAATACTAAACTCTCTTATGACTGACAACGGGTATGATTATGAAGATAATCCCGTTCTTATGTAAATATCCGAACGGCCATCTAAACACATATACATTGAATAAAATAGTTAAGAAGGGGCGGTAACTCTTGATATATATACAGCATCTTTTACAAAATCTGTTACGAAATTTCTTCTCGTGATATTAAATTTGTATAAACGAATACACAATATAGCTTTTAAAAGATCCAACGCGTTCTCGACATCCGTACATTCAAATAACATAACATTAAATGGGTGTGTTCCAATTGATCGATACTTGAGCATTTATTTTTCCTGATTTTAGTAAACGACGTCCTGAGTCCGAGAGAATTAAGTTTATCTTCTAACACGGCGAACAAGCAAACCGAGAACACACATATACAAGTCAATATTTGTGCAACGGGGTATGGCGGTTGTGTGCAAACGCTGAGCCGTAAAGAATCACCATCACGTAAAGAAATAAAATAGATTATACAAAAACATGTGCACAGACCGACGATAAAGTTCGATGCGTAGAGATCAGAGAGAAGGAACTACATCACATTATTTTTAATACACTTTTCTTATCCTTTAAATCCCCTTTCACTAAAATATACAGGGTGTACGTAACGTTCCTGTGCATAATATATATATATATATATATATATATATATATATATGTATATATATATATATGCATATATATATACATATGTATATATGTATATATAGCTTAGTGCGTAAGAGGAAAAGAGAGAGTTCAATTCCACAAGAGGAAACTTATCTGGATAATACCATTATCATTGGAGCTTATACAATAGAACAACAGAAGTATGAAATGAAGTCACAAAACTATATATTGGTGGATATAGATTGATTCATCTATTGAATAATGGAATACAAACGAAATTTGGGAGGGTACAAACGAAGCGATCTTTTTATAGCGAAAACTCTTTTTTCTTATGAAATCAATATTATATTCCAATATTATCAATTATGTTTGTTCAATATGGACTCATGTTCTTAACTACAATAGTGTATTTCGATTGACTTTATAATTAAATTACCTCTCTCGCTCTTTCTCTCTCTCTCTCTCTCTCTCTCTCTCTCTAGCCCTAAATTTCGTTTGTATTCCATTATTCAATAAATGAACCAATCTATATCAACCAATATATAGTTTTGTGACTTCATTTCATACTTCTGTTGTTCTCTCTCTCTCTTTCTCTCTCTCTCTCTCTCTATATATATATATATATATATATATATATATATATATATATATAACATTATTTGCATTTCGTTTTAGATTTTTTTTATCACAAATGTAAAGTTGTATTTTTTAAGCACACGGACTTTATGGACACCTTGTATTATTATCTATTTCTAAGAGTAATTTTAGCACATTCATCAAAAAGTCCACAAGTGGGTCGCGCACACTCTATGTAAAGACACCTTTTCTGACCAATGTGTTAAATAACTACTTTAGTTCATTTAATATTTAAAAGCGAATTGTTTCACATATGTGGTGATTGCCGTATCGGAAAATAGACAAATGAACGAATTTAAAGCACTGAGAGGTTCGGAGATACTTTTAAAAACACAATCTAAGTTTAAAGAACGTGTAAAGAAATGGATAATGAAAACTCAAATGACGCCTACGTTTCTAGAAGACGCCCAAACTTCGTTTAAAGTAGCTGCCATGAAATCAGATATGGCGTGCACGAAGTCGCTTCTAAAATTCGTTGTTTGAGACAATAGAATAGAGTTGTCTCCTGCGAAGATTTTCGACGGTGGGGCTATTTGACGATTGTCTTTTTATTCACTAAGAAATAATGGGAGTGTCATTGATTTCTCTAAATTTCTTCCACAAAATTACAAAGAGTAAAAACACAATTTTCTTCTATATGAATTAAAGCGACCTTTTTATAGCGAAGATCATTTTTTCTTATGAAATCAAGATTATATTCCTATATTATCAGTTATGTTTGTTCAATATGGACTCATGTTCTTAACTACAATAGTGTATTTCGATTGACTTTATAATTAAATTACCCTTCTCTCTCTCTCTCTCTCTCTCTCTCTCTCTATATATATATATATATATATATATATATATATCTTTTCTGCTTTTAATAATTGATATCATCTCACATAAAAGTTACATTGCGACAGTTAATAGAAAACTCCGGTTGCAACAGAGGGCACCATATTTTGATAGCCATTTCGCTCACATGCCTTTTCTTTCTCCGAAGGTAGGTAGATGAAGAACGAGAAAAAAAAGTTAATTCTGGATTTTTGAAGAAAGGAAATAGCAATATATGGAAGCATAAAGTTACTGTAGATATTTTAATTTGATTATAAACTATTTAAATCGATTTACTATTGTAATTTAATGAAAAAACAAGCTCATCTAATTTAGCTCTAGTGTGTATGCAGTAACTATAAAAATGTTATTGTTGTGAATTAGTTATATATTTTACGTAGGTTGTTCAATCGTTGTCGAGCGTTATGCGAAATAATTTTGCCAACGGTGAGAGTATTGATATATACAGAAAAGCGTCATCCCTTTAAATGCCTTGCTCTAATTTTCCTTAATCTTTAATTAATAATGGTTTTAATATATTAAAGATGTACAATCCACTATTTTTCAGTTCAGAACACCGGTCGAGGAATCCATTAGCGAACAAGATGCCTTTACCTTCGCTAAAATTTTCAAAGATGTGTTTTTTTCATCCCTCATTAAAATTGCAAAAATTACAATTTTACCAGCTTCATGATCAACGATGATAATAAACTTATACATATTATTTAATCATGGAATAAATTATTTATTCCAAATGTGTTTGTTTAATGGCATCTCATTGTCCAATCTATAATCTTAGCAACGTGGTGTAAGTATTCTCAATATATTATTTCAATTAATAAGCATATATAATATATATATATATTATATATATATAATATATATATATATGCTTATTATATATATATGCTTATTATATATATATATATATATATATATATATATAGAGAGAGAGAGAGAGAGAGAGAGAGAGAGAGGGCCCACAAAAAGAAAGTCCACACTTTTCAAAACTGTAAATTTAAGCTAAATTTAATGTAACTGTTTAAACAACCTATACCTTATTTGATTGGCCTTTTATTCCTCTATAATTTTACCTGTTCATATTTGATTTTTAATTGAAATATTCTAGTGTTCACGTCAATTTAAAAAAAAAACTTCAAATTGAGGAGGAAAAAAGAAAGTCCCCAGCAACAAATTAGCTTAAAACCAGCTTAAACTATCGCTCCTAAATCTGTTTATAATATCCGTTAACAGGCAACAAAGCATCTCTAATTGTAATTGTTGCTGTTCCAGGTTATACAACGTAACATTTAGTCCATATGCCACGGCTTTCTCCTAGTTATCGTCAGGAGCCCATTAATCTCCTCCTTCCTGGTTTATCCAATCGAGAAATCGGCCGCAGATTGAAATGTGATGGGAAAACGGTACGAAAGGCCGTTGTAAGGCACCAAAACACCGGCAGTGTTCGTGATGCCCCTAAATCTGGTTGTACTAGAGTTACTTTTAACAGGGAAGACAATGCTATCAAGGTCCACAGCCTAAGAAACCGATTTGAAACGGCTCCCCAAATCCAACAACAGTGCAATGTTGTTAAAAAGTGCTCTCTTTCTATTGTCAAGAACAGATTAAAGGAATTTAATTTGCGAGGATATGTTGCAAGACGCACTCCAATGATTTCTGTAAAGAACAGAAAGCACCGTCTGGACTTCGTCACATGCAATGAAGATCATACCTCTTCATATTTGTCAAAAGTGCTTTTTAACGACGAAAGCAAGTTCAATAGGCGAGGCAGTGATGGTAGGCAGTAGCTCCGTTGGAGGAAAGACGAAGAATTTAATCCTAGGTTCTCAGTTTGAACGCTGCAAGGTGGGGGGTTCAGTTTTGTTGTGGGGCATGATTATTACCAATGGTCCAGGGCCTATATTTCGCTTGCAAGGTGGAATTAATTCCACCAAGTACATTAATATGTTGACTTAGGATTTTCTAACCTACTTTGGTCGGAATTTGGATGATAATCCCATCTTCATGCAAGAGAATGCTCTCATTCACACAGCTGGCAATGTCAAAAGGTTCCTGGAAAGAGAATGATATTCCGTGTTTGGATTCGCTTGCACAATCTCCAGACCTCATTCCTATCTAAAACGTAAGCATTACATCAAGGAACAGCTACGCAATGATAAACTTTCAAATTTAGAAGAACTTTAGACCAAAATTAAAGAAAAGTGGGATGCCTTTTCTCCGGAGTAATGCTGCAGTCTAATTCAAGGAATTTCAAAAAAGATTGCAGGCTGTCAAATAGAAGAAGGGCTATGCTACTAAATATTAACTAGTCTATTGTGTTCCTGTTGTATTTGTGTTGCATTAATGTCCTAAGGTAACATTTAAATAACAATTTTCCATTGTGCGGACTTTCTTTTTATTTCCTCAATTTGAAGTTATTTTTTAAATTGACGTGAACACGATAATATTTCAATTAAAAGTTAAATATAAACAGGTAAAATTATAGAAGAATAAAAGGCCAATTAAATGAGCTATACGTTGTTTAAACAGTTACATTAAATTTAGCTTAAATTTGCAGTTTTTGAAAAAAATTACAAGTGCAAACTTTCTTTCAATCGCATATATATATATATATATATATATATATATATATATTTATATATATATACATACCGTTTCATTGAAATATTCTAATTGATATACAAACGCATATATATATATATATATATATATATATATATATATATATAATGGACGCACCCGTCATTTCGACATCATATGAGCTTCCGCCACAACTAAGTTGCTCGGAAATCTACACAGATGATTAATTTATAGTGGCGAAGGCTTTATGTAGAACCATCCTCACTTTTTGGTATTATTGCTAACCTTTGTCAGTGCAGATGATTACCACAGGACAGGGTATACACTAGACCGCAGGATTTTACATCAGAGTTTCTATCTCCTAGAGGCATGTCTTAATTAAGACGGGGTGCTTCTCTCCCAGTGAATTAACGCGCCCCCACATACCAACCTGGAAATTCATGCGACCTGGCGCTTAGCCTTCCTAAATTATAACCCATCTGGTACAGGCCAGGTCAACGTTGCTTAACTTCGGTGATAAAACTATTTAGAAATTAAACAAAGCATTTAATATTGATTTATTGTGATGCTTTTAAATGATATCAATCTAATCAACGCATATTAATAGAGAGCTTCAAAAACTATATTAGTAATGTGCAGGGTGGAATGATAAAATTGTTACCATAAAAAAAGACGACAGGATTCCATTTCCGTACGAAGAAAACTGGCATTATTTTTTTGTTGCAAACCATCTACTAGTTGGCCAGTTTTGTACACATACCTAAGAGAGATATGAGCCTTATATCATATCTGAAAGTAACACAATATATATATATATATGTATGTATATATATATGTATATATATATGCAGGGTGACCCAAAAAAACAAAAGCTAAATAGAGGCCATCTAGAACATATGCTGTTGAACGGAGAAAAAAGGCCAAAGACCCTACTGTTTTGATGTGATGTTTTGAATATAATAAACTAGTTATGACAAAATTTTCATTTCATTCGTACATACGCTAATTAGAGTTGGACCCGTTTTTTTGGGTCATGCTGTATATATATATATATTATATATATATATAGATATATACATATATATATAAAGATATATATATATATATATATATATATATATATATATATATATATATATGCAGCCTTTGAGACTTTACACGACCGGTCGCCACAGTCGATTGAAAATTTCTTGCGGCGCCTAAAATTCGTAAATCACTCGCCCGCCAATCGATAAAATTTCTTTAAATAAAAAAAGGGTGAAAACTCATTTATTTTATGACTCTCAAATTGCGGTGACTTAGAATGACCTATGTCTCATCATTTGTGAATTCTTTCATCTGTAGCTGTGAGACCGTTGGAATATCGTATTGAAAAAAAGATTGGTCACGCTAAAGGTCAACAAGAGGTCAAATTTACACATTCGGCGTGTTGTCAAAATGTCGCCTTCATTTAGCTCTCTGATTTTGAAATTCAGTCGGAAAAAATTTTTTGACGCTACAACTACATACACTTCATGCTTACAAAGTAAAGACGAACATTTGAAAGAGGGAAAACGCATCGTTCCGTCAAGCACGCACCGAAAATAAAATTATATAACAAGTTAGTAATCAGTTTTCGCGTCAGTTTTGTTTCTTCGTAAACAAACATTATTTATTCCAGGGACGATAGAAATGTATCATATATATACAAATCTGGACATGAATTATAAAAATGTAAACACATAAAAATATCAAGACGGCTGATTATTAGTAACATGTTATACATGATATAATATTTCGACTTGCCTTGTAAAAAATAAAAATATAGAATAAATGTATAAAAACGTTTATTGTTTCATTAACACAGCTATTTCTTTACTAGGTTAATCTATATACATTTCGCTTAAATGTTCAATGCTATATGATGATAAATGTTCATTTTTATTATGATCTCGCTTCGAGTTTTGTTCAGTAATTATTTTAAGTAAATATTTATGATTCTTTTGAGCTTCTGGGATGATTGTGTGTTTCAAAATATCTTTCAATTAGAGACTTCATATTGAAATGTTTTAATGAAAAATGGATCTCTAATATTTGTTTTGCGTTTTAAAATATATTTATTTCAAGGGTGTGATTTTACATTATGTTTTCTTTGTGTATAAAGTTAGATATATTCGTTTTCTAACGGTACCAGTAAACACAGTCTTGAATTATTTATATTTCGATTGTCATTTTGATACTACGTATCAGCATCCGAAGAAATGATTCTTATTTCTATGGAATAATAATATGAATGATGCTATATAAAGAAAATGGTGTTGTATTTTAAAGTTTTGTTGAATATTTACTGAAATGTTTGTAGTAATAAGAGTTAAGCAAATATTTTCTTGTTAGATTATGCACACGGTAATTTCTTGAAGTGTTGTAAAATTATTTACTATTATTGACTGAAACAAAGACAGATAGTAAAACTATTTTTGGGGCGAGTAAATTTTCCCTCACATTCGATCGGTCGAGTGATTTTTTTTCAAATCTCAAAGGCTATATATATATATATATATATATATATATATATATATATATATATATATATATATATATGCATAAATTGAAGATCAGGTATAATTTCAGAATGATTTCCAATCGGTAGCTATTCTATACAAGTGCTGGAGATGAAGAATACTCGATGAGCAGCTGTTCTCTACAGTTTTGTAACTTTATAATTTTGCAGCTAAAGAGAAAAAGATAGTTCTCGTGCTAACACGACAAAATATGTGCTGGAATGCTAAAAGGATTTAATTTTTTTGGAGTAATTCTAATTTCTGATTGGCTGATAGCAGAATGTGAATTAATTTCATTAGTCAGTTCCTATCAGTAGCATTTATAAATAGAATCTCCAAACCTTAAGGGATACCCTCATTAATTATCAAAAATATTTCAACGCACATACATTATATATATATATATATATATATATATATATATATATATATATATATATATATATATGAGCAAACAGTTAATAAAATATGTTAAAAAACACTTTGAAATGAGTTAAAAACATATTTAATCTGAAAAGGAAACACTAGATAAATTGATAGTCCTTAATCCGCGGAGTTTCGAAGAAATACTTTCCTTCTCATCAGAGGGTAGGAATTAGCAAAATGCGGGATTGGATTTTGCATGCAGAAGTCTCAAAAGTAGAGTGAAAAGCACATCTTATTTTTCTTTTATTAATATTGTTGGAATCTTTTCTTTTTCCCCCTTGTACACATTTTTGTGAATTATTCCATGGATTTCTGCCTTTGGATTATTATGGACCATCTTCTTCCATTTACGGGATCTCCTTGGATTTTACTTGTACAAATGGAAATTCTTTTAACTTTTTTGAAGTTTTACATTTGGATTTTATCGTCACCGGATTTTTTATCTTCCACCAGACTATCCATTCGTGTGTAATCACCTTTTTCTTTACCATATTCCTTCTGCTTCACTTTTTTTGTTTTCAAGTAAGATCTTTGACTTACTTGTTGTTTCATCAAATACTTCTGCATGCAAAATCCAATCCCGCATTTTGCTAATTCCTACCCTCTGATGAGAAGGAAAGTATTTCTTCGAAACTCCGCGGATTAAGGACTATTCATTTATCTAGTGCTTCCTTTTAAGATTAAATATGTTTTTAACTCATTTCAAAGTGTTTTTTTAACATATTTTATTAACTGTTTGCTCATATTATAAGCTCTATTTCCTATTTGGTTTTATCGAGCTTTTTTATCTGGCTGAGATAATTTTATAAATATTAATTCTTTAATATTTATAATTTACTTTAATTTTACCATCTTGGATCATCTTGGTAAATTCAATTGTAATTTACATTTTATTTTATATATATATATATATATATATATATATATATATATATATATATATATATATATACTGTGATTTCATGGAATTACATGAATATCAGAGCTAAAGATACAAAATGTAATCGATTTATACATCAACGTTATGTTCTTATGATACATTTTAACTATGGACACAGAAAACTGACCGGGAATATTCGTTAAATTTAATTTATTAATGACAAAAAACATTTCTAAAATTTCCTTTATTAGTTTCCGTAAAATAGTTTGAACTAACTGCATTTTCTGTCTCGCTATCACTTTGTTTTTTTTTTAATTACTAGTCATTACCTGAAATCATTGAAATGAAAGTAATTGATAATCAAAAGAAAACAAAATTACTCGATGAAAAAAGACACAAGTAATCGATGAAAGAAATAAACTAACAGATAAAAGAAAAAGAATTGATGACAATAAGAAGACTAAACTAATCGATAAGATGCTAAAACTAATTGGCAAGTAATACAAAAAAACATATCTGTTTTTTATTGTCATTTATTTAAATAATAAGCCTCTCTGTTTTGCTCATTTCATATTACGTTATTCTTTATATTTATTTATTTAATATTATGTTATCCTTTTATTATGTGATGCTTCATAATGCACTGGATAATCACGTTGACACCCCAGATCTCGTCAGATCACCGAAGTTAAGCAATGTTGAGCCTGGCTAGTACCAGATAAGTGACAATTAGGGAATTCTAGGCGCTGTATATGCTTTCCGCTTATCTCGGCATTGTTTCCAGTCGTTATGAACCTCCATATCTCACTGGAATTCAACAATGTCGACTCAGGAAAGGTGTGGTTGAAGATTGATCAACTCTTGCCACCCTTATAGTGGGTATTCATAAACTGTCAAGACTGAAGGAAGCCTATATATTCTTTATATACCGAAATGAGTTAGCCGTTCGCACGTATTTTTTTGTGTAGAAGAATATGTAATATATGGAACGAGAATTTGTGACTTTATATACATTTTCGTTTGCTTCTTTGAGAACACAAAAATATTTCCACCCATTTGGTTAAGAAGAAAGTTCTCGTGGAGTTTTTAATTTTAATTGCAAATGATCTGTTTTCAAATAAGTTTTCGTTATAATACTTTTAATTGATATACCATTTTAAGAGCATTTTAGCTCTATCTAATCAGTTCAATTTCAATCGTTTTACATTAAGTACGCATTCTCTTCACCACGTTCGATACAGGATAGAAAAAACCCCAAATTAGTACACTTTCTTTATTACAATTCAAGCAAGACCGAAAAACTGCTGAAACAGCTCGCGATATCACCAAAGCGTTTGCCCCAGAAACCATTACTGGACGCACAGCACAATGGTGGTTTTAGAAATTTCGTGGCGGCGACGAGAGTCTTGAAGATGATGAGTGTAATGGTCGGCCATCGAATGTTGACAACGATCAATTAAGAGTCTTGGTCGAAGCTAATCCATGCACAACTTGCTTATAAGCTAGATGTAACGTATACAATTAATTCCAATCACTTGATAGAGATTGGGAAAACAAAAATAACTTAATTAGTGGGTGCCTCGCGAATTGACCGACAATGCCTGACCGCATGTTACTAAATCAACTCTGAAGAAGTTGAACGAATTTGGCTACGCTACTCTGCCTCATCCACCATACTCTCTATACCTCTCACATATCGACTACCACTTTTCAAGCATCTAAACAACAACCTGCGTGAGAAATGCTTCAAGAACCTAAGCGATATGAAAAACGCTTTCAGCGACTTCATCGCCACCAAACCGAATGATTTTTACGTCAACGACATAAAAATACACTTGTTTTTCGTTGACAAAAGTGCGTTGATTCTGATGCTGCTTTTATCGATCAATATTTTTTATTTTATTCGAGGCAAGATATGTTTATCTGAATTTAAAAGTTAAAAACCGCAGTTTCTTGTCAACCTGATAAAATTTGCAAAAGAAGAAAAAAAATGCACTTTTCACACATATTAAAAAGCAAACTCAATCATCTCATTTATTATTAATGCCCTTTACTTGTCAATAACCACTTATCAAGACGAAAATTGCTCGAGGATATGACTTAATGAGCTTGATAAATTGTTACTTACGAGGTGTCTTCAATAAGTTTTCTGAACCTTTTTCGTATGAGCACTTTCATTGATAGTACATATATGAAAGCCCACTTCGAAGTAATCTCCTCCAACTACAATGCACTTGTTGCACCGTTAAAACAACCTCTGAAAGATCCCCATGGAAGTCCTCTTGTGTGAGTCTGCTAGTAGCTCTCGTCACAGGCACTTTCACCTCCTCAATTGTCTCAAAACAGCAGCATCTAAGGTTATCCTTAGACTTATGGAATAATCAAAATTCACAAGGAGCAAATTCTGGACTATAGGGAGGGTGACGAACGGGATTGACACCTTTGACAACATCTTTTTTCTGATCTTCTCTCAGCAACCTTGCGACAATCTTCGCGCAAATCTTCCGCGTCTTCAGCTTCCCGCGAATAATTGTGTGTACATTTCAAATGCGGACATCAAACCGTGTATTGATTGTCCCAATATACAGAGGACAATCCTTATCCATGAAATTCTTTATTTGACTAGTCAACTCTGGTCCTCTGACATTCTCACTCATCACGCACCTCTCATTAATCTCTTAAACTCCCTGCCTTCCTTAAATCTCTTATGCCACTCAGCAAACTGAAGCTCAATTCATGCAATATGGTCCAAAAGCAGTCTGAAGCATTCCATACGTTTCTGTGGTATTTAAACCAGGATTTTATTCCATATCGTTCTTTTAAAGTGTCCTCACGTCCAGATTGCACTGTTGAAATTCACTAGCTGTGACAATCAGGATTTAGAATGTAGTATTCCAATTTCTGCCGTAGTTGTTCATTTGAACCTGAAATCATACAAATTGGTTTACTAAGATGTATAACAATAACATACTGAATTGTCATGGATATACGACAATTTTAAATGCCTGTACAAAAAGGTCTGGAAATTTACTTCAGTCACCTCGTAATGACCTTTGCGACTTATATGATTATAACTATTACGACAGGATGGAAATAATGAAAAGACTATGATTTCTCAGATGAAATAAGTGTTTTCTGATATTAGATTTATAGATAGTCATGTCGACGGCGTAGGTAAGCAATCTTGTATCAGATTGTCTTTCACATGTGAAGTTCTTAGTAAAAAACCGTTCATGAAAATATATTTTTTGATGACATGTAATACTAGGTTACTGCAAAAATAATGTCGTTTTTTGACGTTCAACTATATTTATATTAAAATAGAAAATGCGAGCAGGAGAAGTAATATGGTTAAGCTTAAACATGGGGAATTAAAGGACTAATTGTTAAAACTGTAAAAGAAAATGACAAGATATTCTAGTAAAAAATATAATAAATTTATAACTTAAAATATATTAGCATTAACAATTGATTATATAATGTTATAAATTGAATTAAAAAGAAATCTTAATGCTGGAATATTTTAAATTATAAATTTATTATATTTTTTACTAGAATATCTTGTCCTTTTCTTTTCCAGTTTTAACAACTAGTCCTTAACTTTTTCATGTTTAAGCTTAACCATATTACTTTTGATATTCACATTTTTCTATTGTAATCCATGATTTTTCCAGGCTTCCAGTAAATTCATTTGTTCTTTGCTTAATTTCAGTCTTATTTTTGCCCCCATAAATATAATATACACTTATGTATTAACAATGTACGGCACTCGTCTGCTTTCAATACAATTCCCCAATTATCTCTCTTTCATGCTTTCATTTTCTCTGTTTCACTTGTTATTTCTTTTTACGCGAAGGCGGTGAATTGGTAGCAGCACTAGTCGCTGAAGCGACGTGGTTGCTATGGAAACCAATCATAAAAAAATCGCCCATCTCCTTACATTTTTTTTAACGATTTTGAACAATAGTAAGTTAATCATAATTTCTGTTCTCGTTATATCAAACGTTATGCAACGATGAATCTGCTCAGTATCAGACGGGTGTTCATTTAGAATACGTAGCACTGTACGTAGGTGGACCGCGACATCACATTGCAAAAACACATCTGTTTAAATCGAAGATTAGCATACCCCTAGTCCGATATAAACATCACTTGTGAAAGTAATATTATCTAGAGACTTTATCTTTAGATGAAATTGTTTCAACTCGAGAAAAATGAATGCCGCACCATGAAAGAGGAGAAGGCATTTACGTCACATAGAAAAAAGGTTAATAATTTAACCCAGAGAAGATATCTGCGGTTTATACTTTGCCACAATGCATAGTGTGTTCTCCAGATGTTGGGTATGAAATAATAGAACTAGTCGCGATTGACTTGATTGATATTCATGCTACGCTTGTGGAATTACTATCCGATATATTTTAGTCATTTATAGACTTAAGGTTAGGTGCAAAATCCCTCGGTCCTGATTAAAATCGCAACTTGTGTCCTAATTAAGTGCTTACAATACATTGGTTAAAATTATTTGTTATAATAGCTTATTAGCTCTAAAATACACAGCCTAAATACATTGAAAAAATTTTGTTTCCTCGGACTCCTTGCCTTTAGAATTGACTCCTGCTACTTGCCACATTGATCGTAATAACACGCTGAAAATGACATATATTGTGAACAAACATTTTTCTAGAGATCACAGTATCGTTTTTATTTTCAGTGGCATTATGCCCCGTGCTGAGGGCTCAGAATAATTAAAGCAAAAATTCAATAAAAGTAAATAACTGCCTTTTTTACTTTCTGTCTCTCCCGAACATTCTCTTGTTTTCACTTTCCTTAATTCTCTATTTATCTTCCCCTATCCCTTTCCATTTCTATCTCTTCTCTCTCTCTCTCTCTCGCTCTCTCTCTCTCTATATATATATATATTCCTATTTGTTGATCGACACTTTTCTACATCTTTCGACCAATTAATGATAACAATGGACGTCTAATTAGATTTATTTTTTAGACTTTCTTGCTAGCAGCTAAATTAAATAAAGGCTTGGTCATTCAACCGATACTGCAAATTTTCCCTGTCAGTAATCATCCGAAAAAAAAAACTCAACTAGTAAAATTATCAACAAATTATAAATCTATTTCTATTTAATTATTCAATATTAGTCTTTCAGTTGTTGACTGATTTTATACAGAATTTATTTTCTTTTGTAGAAAATGTTCTGATTTTATTAGATAATACGCAAATGAATGTTCATGGCTATTTTAAATACGCGAGGCAATTTTACTATACTTTGTTTTTCTTATTCATATAACTATGGAACGATTGTAAAAATGTTCATATTACTTGCACTGCAAACGGCTATAGTAGAATGCTGATGGGAATGTCTCGCAATATTGATTTCGCTGATCTAAAGTGAACGAATCGTAAATTTGTTCTCGTTTAGAGGTCAAACAGATTTCTCCACATTTTAACTGTGTTACAAAACTAAAACTACTTTTTAAATTAAAACAAGAAGACTTGGTATTACACCTACAAGAGCTCGAGGTGACCTTATTAAAACGGAAACCAGCGAAATCAGGTGATTTCCAGAAGTTAAGAGATTCCTGAGCTTTTTAGTGAAGCAGACAAGTCCAATTCTCCGTCCTCAACGGGAGCGCGCATTATACCGGGTTGTAATATTACAAACTAATTATCTGTCTACTTATCTTTCTGTTTTTCGCACTCTCTACTACTGGTAAGTGACTCTCCACTTTAAAACAACAGCCTCTCCCCAGTTTTTTTCTGTATATCTTCTTTTCTAATTAATAAACGTTCTCGCAAGCATTGTCTTCAAAGTGTTAGTGTCCACATGCCAAAAAAGTGCCTGGCGTATAATGGATTATACACGCCACTAAGAACCGAAACTAGTCTATCAATATATAATATAAAAATATCGTATAATTTAAATGGTTTTACTACGTAATTGAATAATATAGGATGGAATCTTAACTGAACATAGTTAATAACAATGTTTTCTCCTTGTTTTTTCTTTTCCGTTTCCTATTCGTATGCCTGTTGTCTCTTCATTTCTACTTTAGCAGTTCAGCCCGGCTAAGCCCGGGCCCTATGTACTCTTAATAACTTTGTAAGCATATGTATATATATATATATATATATATATATATATATATATATATATATATATAAGAATTTTGTACTCATGTATAGGCAACCTACATTTAAAATGTCTCGTGTTTGGACTAAAAATTGGCAGAAGAGTTTGGTAAAGTTTTCAAAGCTCAAATCGTTGAACTTTTACCCCTTAACAACGAAATTCTCTCGAGAACCGTTATTTTTTTCTGTTCTTTTGTCTAACGTATTTTACGAGAGTTAGACTGTCTCTTATTTAAATCTATATTATATATTCTATCAACACTGCTGATTTTGTATTATGAAATTTAACTAATATTTAAGAGAGGTGGAAGAAAAACAAGGTTTTTTACAGTCCTAATTTATTATGTTATTCTTATTTATAAACACTCATAAGAATAATGTTGGTGCTCATGCAGAGAGTGATCCGTGCTGAAATAATAACGTTATTATTTTAAAAAGCCATTCTTAACATGGGGAGGGAGGGTGTTTTGTTCCTATTCTTTACTTTAACCTTACAATTGAACATATAAAACTTTAATTAAACGTGGAAATACGATTTAAAAAAATAGCGCGGATCACTCTCTGCATTAGCACCATAATGTTAAATAACGCTGGTTATTTAGTTAACCGCTTCATTAAGATGATAATACGAATAAGACATTTCGTTCTCGACTTTTAAATGTATTGGAAACAATTAGACGGTTCGAACAGAAAATATAATGATTGATGATTTATGAGAGGTTGGGAAGATAAACATTCTCAAATTTTCACATTTGGTCTCTGAGGGCCAACATTCGCATAATAACAACATTTTCAACCATGATTGCTATTAATAAAGGCGTCTGTTTATTATAATGCTAGCTTTATATTTCTTTGGTGTCTTTTACTCATCATTTAGTTTATTGACTTGCTAACACAAAGATCATAATTATTTTACCTGTTATGCCATTGTTTAACCCATACGCAAAAACAAGAATTCACTATTTCGCACAACTACATTAAATGTTCATAATATAGAATACTAGCAGGCTGCACGGCGTTGCCCAGTCGTAAAATACGCATAAATATTATACTTTAATTTAAGCAGATTTCTTATTTTTAATAAACAGAAATACCGTATGAAACATGACGTGGAATTTCTTTTAAAATATGAATTAACAAAACGGAAAGAAACTGAGATATGTGTATGCGAGGATTATGACTTTTTCTAAAGAGTTCACTTCTTGTAAGTAACAAAAATAAATACTTGTGCTAAGATCGAAACCAAAACCTTAATAGAGTGTGTCAAGTAAAATATATTAGACCAGATGTACACAATATTTAAAAATGGTTAAGAATGGTTAGCCGGTATCATAACAGAATTCAGCAGTTTAACGACAACAAGTTATTCAAAACAAGCCAGGGAATGTATTTCTAGAAATTCAAAAGGAGGTGAAACTAAAACAGTGTCTCCTAACTCTCAAAAAGCTCCAAAGTTTTGGTCAAGTACATAGTCAAGAGAGAATTCCCACAAGGTTGATGTCAAGTACAATGTATTAGACCAGATTTACACAATATTTTAAAATAGTTTTTAAATCCACATATTCTTAACACAAGGAAGCTGTCATGTTTTACGATCACGCATTCACATTCGTAAAACAGTTAACAAATCCGATACACCCACATTCAAATGTTCCAATTTTGAACCTTTATCTGTTGTGGTGAAGATGATAGAGAGCAAGTAATAATGAAATGCTGAAAGAAAGTATGTACTTCTATAATGCACAAATGAGACACTTTAGAGTCTTTTTTGGAGGAGGAAATTCACCCAACACAAATGTTTCATGTTTATGACGATCAGATATAGATGTCCTGTTCCATTAACCGCCTAAAATCACAAAATCATCTACATATACAGGCGAATCAATGCCATTTTTGCACAGGTCCAGTTTGAATGTAATTTGAAAGATCTTGATGTAGATTAGTAGACTGTTGAACTTCGTAATTTGATTTAAACCTCACGAATGGTTAAGAGTAGAGCAGAGAAAGTATGGGTCAATAAGAGATAGTTTGTGTAAATGTCATGAATAAACACCTGTAGCAGTTTCTATTAATATGACTTCGGGTGGAAACGCCGGACACTAGTGATTGCATTGTCTGAAATGCAATGCATCAGTCCCGGTATCAAGCACCTGCTGATAGCACAATCTACTTGGGAGTTTCTCTAACTTTCTGTTCTTTTACTACTAGTCGGATTATGTCAGCCAAGGTAAATGTTTACCTCCAGGACCCGTATCAGTTGCATGAGAAAAAGAATAGAAAGATTATTCAAGGCATCTCCAGGTAAAACTCAGGCAAAACTATCGACCGAGTAGAAAACGTTTTTCTTTCATCTTTTTCATAAACTTCCCTTATGGTAAATGTTGACTGGAGTACAAGTAGACGAGAGAAAAGTTACGGGGTTTCTGCAAAGAAAATATATACAATACGTCTTCCATTCGCCATTTAAAATAAAGACTATAGTTAATAAAAAATAATATGAGTTAATATAAATTTTGCAGGATATTTTTAGGTGATTTGGAGATTGGTTATCCCAAGGAAAAAAATCTGTCACTGCAAAAATGACTGAGTATTTTGTTGGTTAATATCTGCAATATCTCACGGGGCGTGTTGTCCGTGTGCGATGAATCGTATTTGGACTATTAATTACTAGCTGTATTTCACAATACAGTATTTCTTTATTTCGCAATACAATATTTCTTGATTTCGTCAAGTTTCCCCGGGTCGGTAATATTCAATATTCTGGGTTTATTGGTAAAGGGAGTTCCGCGTGAAGAATTAAATGTTATGTTACCATTAGTTGATTCATATGAATTGGCTGACCATATTGAATATTTTATATGATAGGAAAGTAGAAAATAAGACGTGAAGTAGTGGAAGATGAAGAATAAGGTGATAAGTAGAAGTGGCAATATCGTGGGGAAGGGGCTTAATCGGACGACGTAAATAAATTACTGTTCAGTATTTATGGAGATCCTTTACTCCAGAACAACAAGTTCAGATTCTATTTTACGAATAAAGATAACAAAGAAATAATTATTACTGCGTTTCTTTTATTAAATCTAACAATACGTTTCTATATGAAATTATCGCATGGCTGACCAGTCTTCTCTGTAATAACACTTGTTATTGTTCGGATTCACCACTGAAATATTACTTTTTTTCTTTGCTTCGAGCCAGCATTGCATAAGAAGATTAAGAACGTAATCTGACTCGAAAACTTCAATAACAACCGACTGGAATCAACGGACTGGGATCAGCCCACACCATGTATTTGTGTGCATGCCCACACTTGCAAAGATATTAAATCGTTTTGTGGAATAGTAGATAATGGCTTTATTATTATTATTACTATTATTATTATTATTATTATTATTATGATTATAAAATTTGATAATAATAATAATGATAAAATTTAATAATGATAATAATATTTAATAATAAAAATAATGATAATGAAAATAAAATTTAATAATAATAATAATAATAATAATAATAATAATAATAGAAAGGGCTACAGATACAAACACGAAGGAACATCGCATGGAATCATGAAAACTGAAACTGTGTAACTGAAAAATACCGCCCCTCTTTTTTCTTGGCACCATAAATGGGCACCACACCAAATAATGAGGGCCAAAGAGGATGGAAAGACCGAGGAGAGAAAGCGCAAGCCAAACCTCCGTTGGATGAGTGCAAAGAGGTCTGGGACCTTGTGGAGGCTTATTGCCACCCAAATCCCAGTGTGGATCAATGGTCGCAGCCAACAAGGAATCAATGGAAAGCGTCTGTTGCGATAATGCATTTTTTTTTTTTTACAAAATATCAAAAGAGGTGGGGAGTACTGGAAATCTATGGAGACTTGTTGCCTCTCAGATTCCAGGGAACATCACAAATTTTCAAGAAACAATCTTTGATGGCTTGTATGACTATCCCTAGTGAGTAAATAATAATAATAATAATAATAATAATAATAATAATAATAATAATAATAATCCCGAAAAACTTTGCAAAATAAATATGAAAAATTGGAAACGCATGGATGGCTGAAAAGTTACAACGGATAACAATCATAAAAACGGCTAAAATATTAAGGATAACTCTTGAATACGAACATATTCATAAGCATGAACTACAGGTTCTTGCTGACTTATCGGAACTGCTACAGACATTGAATACTTAAAAACACCACGTGGTATCAGGGAGACTGAAAGTGTAAAATTGTAAGTGTGAGAATCAGCTGGTACCACACGAAGGAGTCGAGGATGGTCAAGACCGGGGAGAGGAAGCACTAACAATACCTCAACTGTTTAGGTACGAAAAGAATCTGGAATTTGTGGAGACTTAATGCCACACAAATTCCATTGAATACCAACGGTTGCTGCCAACGAGAATTCAGTGATGAACGGTTGTTGTGATAACGCTATTTAATTTGTAAAAGTTAACAAAGCACTGGAGAATCGAGTTTTCCCAAATCAAAGAAAGACAATTATTACATTGTTAGGAAATCGGCGAAAAGCTCTGTTTGTGTGAAAAGAAAGTGGGACAAGGGAGAACACAAAGTTGCAGTAGAATGTAAACTGAGAGCGGAATGGGATGATCATGCAAGAGGAATCGGAGAGTTGACACTGAGATACTTGTCATTAGTAGGTATGTTTAAAATGACGGAAAATAAGCTGATGAATGAGATAAGAACAATACATGGAAAAGAATGGTTAGCCGGTGTCATAACAGAATTCAGCAGTTTAATGACAACAAGTTATTCAAAACAAGCCAGGTAATGTATTTTTAGAAATTTAGAAGGAGGTGAAACTTAAACAGTGTCTCCTAACTCTCAAAAAGCTCCAAAGTTTTGGTCAAGTACATGGTCAAGAGAGAATTCCCACAAGGTTGATGCTGACTGGGTTGCTAGAGTAAGTGAAAGACCGGAAGGGCATAAACAAGAAAATATCCACATTTCTGTTGAGAAGTTGAGAAACAAAGGAATTTACTGCCTTAGTGGAAAGGTCCTGAACCTGATGGAATCCATTAGTACTGGTTGCGATCTTTCACAGAAATCCATGGGAGGCTTGCTTTTTCTCTGGATGATTGTATCAGATTGTGCCCGATACCGGAAGGGTTTGGAGTAGGAAAGGCTATTTTAATAATGAATTATCCTGCTAAAGAGCCAGATGTTTATAATTATAGACCAATTGCTTGCTTGAACTTGCTTTGGAAGACATTGACAAGGATAATCAGTTCAATAGTATATGGCCCTCTTGAAGTAAATGGTTCACTACCAGTGGAACTAAAGGCGAGAGGAAACTTTGCTTAGGAACAAAAGCCCAACTATAGATTGATAAATGTATTTTAAAGAACTGCAAAAGGAGAAAAACAAACTTGAATGTAGCCTGGATAGATTACAAAAAAAGCTTATGATATGGTGCCGCATTCGTGGGTAATCCAGACGTTGGAAATGGAAGGAGTGACTAAACATATAATTGAGTTTCTAGGGAAAAGTATGAGCAGTTGGAAAAATGTTTTTCAGATAGGAAATTATTAGGGACAGTCAACATCAGACGCGCTATTTTCACTTCTATTCATAATAGTACTCATATCATTGACATATGTACTACGAGAGACAAAGAGGTGATACCAACAAAATGTACCGAAGATGTTATTTATGTACGATCTTAAATTGTGTGGCCAAACAGAAAAGGAAATTGACTCTCTGGTTCAAACTGTACAGCAGTGGAGGGAAGATATGAATAAGGAGTTTGGAATTTCCAAATGTGCAGGAGTTAGTTTTAAACGAGGAAAAGGGGGAACCATGAAAGGTATCATTTTATCAAATGGTAAAAGATTAGATCAGAATGCTACATGTGGGTGCTTGAACTTGATACGACCGAAGAAAAAACGACGCAAATGCATGAAACTTGCTAGTGAACTGAATTGAACATGAAAAAAATCACTATTGTACCAATTATTGTAAGAGTACTTAAAACATCCCGAAAAACCTGCAGAAAGATTAGATGAATTCGATAATCACTTAATCTATATATAATTTAAAAAATCTGCAGAAATTTCCATCTGGATCAAAATAGCGTAGGTTTGCAGCAACAGATGCCACATAAAAATTCAATACATCTAGCCTAATAGCAATTTTTGACATATTCGGTCGTGATAATAAAAATACTATATTGCATCTGTTGAGCAACACGATCACAATCGCAACACCTTTAATGAAAAGATGTTCTTATTTTTTCTCTAACTATTTAGTCCTAACACTGCTACCAGTTGTCACCGGGACCAATTCTTCATTTTCTACATTACAGCACATGCTTAGATTGTTTGTTATGTTTGTATATGTGTGTGCATGTGTGCGTGTGTGCATGTGTGCGTGTGTGCATGTCTGCGTGTGTACGCATGTCTGCGTGCATACGATACAAATCACTAATGCTTGTTTTTTTACAAACTGTACCACAACAACGCGTGGCCGAGTACAGCTAGTTTATAATAACAGAAGTAATATAAACACAGAAGTTGTGACGCCATGTAGAAATCCTTTAATCGTGGGAACCAGAGTAATAATTATTGGCGACCCGGGGAACTTTGACACAACCAACCATGTACAGAATAGAGTTGAAAGGTAATAGTAGTCAACAATTGATCATAAGTTGCAACTATGGAAACTAATATAAAAAAGGCTACCATCAACATGATTTCACATCAGGAAAATACACTAACACTTACACGCAATTAAAAGCGGATTGCAGAGTAGGTCGATAGTTGGTTTTACTCTGAAATCGTGCAGAGTATTAAAAATCAATGACAAATTTGGGATTATGTTCGAGATAATAATAAAAACTCAACCTATAATTAAACAGAAGAAAACAGCTTGTTTTCAAGTGATAAGCCATTGACACATCCATTGATTAATTTAATATATTGTAAACATTTAACAGGTAAAGTGTGAGGTAAATATACACCATTATTTAGAAAAACACTATTCGTGTAATAGCATAGCACGTAATATGAGCATGAAACTGACGTTGAAACGTGAACAAATAAAATAAAGAATAAATTATATCAAACAAATAAAAACTGGTGGGATTACAATCTGATATTTGGGCTTGACGATGAATGCCCTGGAAAACCCATTTCTGATTAATGTTTAGTTTTTTTAAAATATCAACCGAAGAAATGATTTGCAGCGATTTCAAATAGTAGATCTTTTTATAAAGTAAATTGCGAGGGCTTGAACAGGAGATCAGTTGATCAGTAGTCGAATGCTCTACCATTGAGCTATATCTCCAGATAGCAATAAATATTTTTGTATTTGAAGAAATAGTTTGTTGAGAGTTTGCCTGTGTAACGTAAAATATTCCCCGTAAAACTTTAAGGATTAGATTTTTCGATTTTTTATACTTCTCGGATGAATGTTTGTACAAAATATACCGAGGAACACTGCCAGACATAAATAAGCTTTTTGTGAAATTTGTAAAAGATAGGATCTGCCGTTTAGGAACCTCTGACGAAGGAGCTTACACACAAAGTGAGTTATATATATATATATATATATATATATATATATATATATATATATATATATATATATATATATTTGTAAAGAAGTGAACCATAGCGGAAATTCAGTCGACTAAAATAAGATGGAAAACGGGGTGAGGAAAATGTGGGAAGTTACATGTAACAAATGTACAATTCAGTAAAATAAATAAGTCGATTAAAAACAAGATCGTTAAAATACACCCGAAGCGCTTTGCGTTCAGACTAACTTTTCAAGGGTATAAGTCTGAAAATTATTTTATTTTTTTGTTTTTTTTTTAGAATATTTGGTAGTGGAATGGAGTAAGAGCAGAGAGGAGGTACAAAGTTCCACCTGTCTATCCTCGAAGTACTTGCCATCATTTCCAGCCCCCCCTACTTTGTGCAAGCAGAGAAACCTCCGGCTTCAATTAGAATTATTTGGGTAGTCACAGTTTTTTTTTAACCTCTTATCCGCTCTTACTCCATTCCACTACCAAATATTCTAAAAAAAAATAAATAAAATAAATAATAAATTTAAAAAAAAAAATGTTCAGACTTATACCCTTGAAAAGTTAGTCTGAACGAAAAGCGCTTCGGGTGTATTTTAACGATCTTGTTTTTAATCGACTTATTTATTTTACTGAATTGTATATTTGTTTCATGTAACTTTCCCTACCTTTTTTCCTTTTCCTCACCCCGTTTTCCATCTTATTTTAGTCGACTGAATTTCCGCTATGGTTCACTTCTTTACAATTATTCTAAAATTTAGCCAATTGAATATATATATATATATATATATATATATATATATATATATATATATATATATATATATATATTATTATTATTATTATTATTATCATTATTATTATTATTATTATTTGGGGTAAATTTTCGGTTACTCACACATGTATATAATGGTTATAACAGATGTCTGCCAAGACACATCATAGAACAAAATTTTAATTTAATTTTCAGGACTTCCAACTTATTTAGTTTCTATTGAAACGAAAGAAAATCACAAAAAAAAAACTCGAAAAATTACTGAAAATACCTGGATGCGAAAACCAGTCAATATAACTAAGAAATACTTATGAGCCGTACATTCTTTTAATTACATTTTCACCTCAAACAAGGCACATTGCCACTTTGATGTAGGGGGATACTATCAGGGACATAAGCTGTGGAGAGTTGGGCAGCAAGATATCGGTTCACGTTACACTTGAACTTCTGCATGTCAGTACAGTTTGGAAAGAGGATGGGAAAACTGAGAAACATTAAAAAAATAAATACTGGAAAGCAAGGAGATTACTTGGATTTTGAGCAGGCTATTTATATAATTTAAAAGAGGACCGACATCATTAGTAAATGGCTATTTCAATAAGGCAAAATAATTTCCAAAGGTTAAGGAAAAGTAGAAAGTACTGAAAATCTATGTAGATTTGTTGTTACTGAAATTTCAGGGGAACACCGCTGGTTATATTCATCTGGAGATATAGTTCAGTAGTAGAGCATTCGACTACAGGTTGACTAATCTCCTGTTCAAGCCCGGATGTACCTCACCATTTTATTTTAATTTTTTCTTATTAATGAGTTCAATTCACGATAAAAGAAGATACCATTTAAAATCGCCGCAAATCATTTCTTCGTTCGCATATTTTAAAATTAAACACTAATCAAAAGTGAATTTTCCAGGGTATTTATCGTGAAGCCCAAATATCAGCTGACGTCATATTGTAAACCAACACAGGCGGAATTTGGTGAACGACATTATTATTAATTTTTTTTTCCGAATTATATATAATAATCAATAGATGATTGATTCTACTAGAATACATACGCAATCTAAACATATTATATGACAGAACAACGCCAGACGGTCAGCTAGTAATTTCGTTTCCTTTAGACTCGAAAACGGCTGGGTTGTTTTTTATAAAAGTTCACACGAAAGTACTTTCTATGCTTGGTATTGTTTTCAGATAGTTTTTTTAGAATGTCTTCAATAATTATGGGTCATCGATAATCGAAATAATCTGATAAAAATAAGGAAGAGACGATTTTGACCAAAGTTAACACCTTACACAGCCTGACATCACAAGTGCACTTGAAAAGTTTTATTACCACACAAGCCAAAAGGTCCGACATATAAAATCCACAGAAGGTTCTTTGACATGACAGGGGCGCGCTTGAAATGCTTATGTTTAAACCACAATTTCACAATGATAGTTGACTTTTCCATTTTAAACTAAAATTGAAGCCATTACTACCGCACAACCAGTAATGCCAGCAATATAAAATAAACAGCAGGTTCTTTGATATAACAAGAACGCGTTCAAAATGAATGAGCTTGTTTATAGCACAATTGATGCATGATACTTGACTTTTTCATTATAAACATTAATGCAAGCCATTATATCGGATAATAATTTTATAAAACCAACAGTAGGTTCTCTACAGTGCAACGTAGACTACAATATACAGTAAACCTAGTAACTGTGAGAGGTAGGTGAAGCTTCCCCAGGTAAATTGCGATGAGTCACAATTCAAGTAGGTAATCGATCGATTTGATTGAAAAAGGGACTATTTCAACGATTTCGATTAAAATAGAAATGTGGTAGTGTGAAACATTCGTTGATTTTCATTCAATCCCGGACAATGTCGGGTCACCCGACTATTATTTAGTATAATCTTAAAATGTCTGCATTCATTGACTTTGAACTTTTAATGATTTAATCCACCCTTGAAAATGGTTCGGCTGCGTAGACATGTCATTAATATTATTCACTCGCCTGTTATATATATATATATATATATATATATATATATATATATATATATATATATATATATATATATATATATATATATATATATATATATATATTTCCCTATGGAAATATTCTTATCCTTCCCGAAGCTTCAGGCAGGTGATTTCCTCGACAAATCCCGCTGTTTTTGTATTTCTTCCTGACCATTGCGTTACTTATATAAGATGATTGATGGCCGAATATCTATTTCCACATGGTCACCATTATCGTATAATTATTTTGCTGTGATCTATGAAACTAATATGCCATTATCATGCAATATGATAGCATATCATTTTGTTGCCCTGGCTATGAGAGAAAGTAAAGCAAAATAAAGGAAATGAAGTAGAGAATTAAGTCTTCTTGGTTGTTTGTTATAGGATGAAACGAATATGAAATATTTATCGGTTAAAAACTAGTAAAGAAAATGAATACTTGCGTCCTTTTAATCTCTGCGTTTAACGAGAACATTACATTTTAAATCGTACTTGGTAAAATTTAGTTAGAAGTGTTACATTCTTCTGGAGGTTGAAAGTGCTATTCTTAATGCAGGCGACACCTAAAACGCAATTGCGAATACTTTAGGGCTTTTACCTTGTAATGGCTGACAGAACGAGAGCATGCTACCCCAGTGGGTTAAATAAAAGATTTCGTTCGAAATTCCGTACAGATTCTTGAGTTCGATAGCACAACTCGCGACTCCGACAGAAAGATTTCCGAGTTTGACGAGTAACAACTGAAGAAGGTCGTAAGTTACATCGATCGAAACGTTGTCTAAATAACACCGAAGATGAGAACAGTAGTTCAAAACAATACGAACGAAAATTGTATTCCGAATTTAATGTTGATAAGTCAACCATGGTGTTATTTAAAGTGTCACAGGCCGTACAAAATATTAAAAGGACAAATTAAAGAAAATTATATTTCTAAATGTAGCGGGCCAGATTGGTGTAAACTTTATTTCAAAGCAGAAATGCAACATAAAGCTTAGGAATGACAGACTAACTAAATTCTGTTTTCAACTGAACGGAGCAGATCAATATAAATGCAATTTGAAGATTGAGAATGACAGATTAGCAAATATGCTATTAAAAGATTAAGCTTCAGAAATCGTTAAAAATTATATTTAAAACTCAAGATTTTAATAGCAATTTGTGATTTTCTAACGCTTAAATATAACCATCAAACGAAACTAATACTAGAAACTTAAATAAGTTAGATTCAACGTACGTTATTCGACATAAGCCTGATAGAACAACTAAAATGTTAAAACATTAATTTTGGCAGGTTAACAGTCATAATATTTCATAATTAAAGTGCAGCAAACAGGAAAATTCTACTTGAAACTTTATAATAGACGTACATACATAAATAGAGGATGCGCCATTGTGTTTTTAACATCGAGAATGCTATTTTAAACTAAAGCGAGACAAGATGAGTATCATAGAATAAACATCTAAAACAGAAATAAAGCGGATGGAAATAAACGAATAATCGAACAGTAATCTCTGTACAGGAGGCGGCAGTAATTTCACAGCAAGACAGCAGACAAGTTGTCGCGTTCTAAATTCATTTATAGGAACGCTGAGTTATCTGTCCTTGTCTATGTACGCTTAAGAATTGTTCAAATATACTAAACTTTTACAAAAGCCGATCACTTTAAGTCGACTATAAATCTAACAGGATTAATCAAATCCAAATAGTCATGAACATAACAAACAAACAGCATTTGACCTGTAGAAAAGTCCCAACGCTAATTAATTATGCAGAAAGAAACATGTACAGTACGCGCACACGCACTGACCTAATTTTCCGGGTCTTATACAGACATGCCTCAGTTTATTGGTTACGGTTATGATTATAGTTATATAAGGATTAGTGTTAGGGCTAGTTAGTTATAATGAAGGTACAAATCTGTAGTTTTTGTGTTCTACAAAATCCTCAATGTCTCTAACATCTCAATAAGCTATCTAATTATGAACACCATTCATTTACGTCTGGGAATAGCCCTAAATAATCCATTTTTCTATGTCCCGGGATGACTAAATGAATCTAATAAAATTCGTACAAGCATCCATGCATTTGATTAATAAGTTTCTTGATCTAAAAAGGTACAATTTTCTATTTCTCCTGAATATTAATTCTATTGAACCAGCAACGTTAATATGCGTAAAACATAAAGTATTAGAAGTAATGGTTATAGATCCATAAATGCGTTAGCTATAAAAATTAAGAAAATGCGTTCAAAATAAACCAAAGCGAAAACAGTTCGAAAATAAACAAGTGGAAAAATAGGGTATATCACTTGACCTATACTATTTGAAACTATTGTCCCTTATATAGGTTAAGTTTTGTATTCTATTCGGGCTATGATTTTGCCTTTTATAGGGGTCTATTGCTCTCCCTAGTCGGAGGAATATGTGACTGACGTGATAGATTCTGATGTTTACTATGGAAGCAGATAACCGCCATTAAATTATATCAGACATTTTGCGTTCGTGACCCTACCAGGACCAATTCCCTCGGTCTGACAGATTATCTGGACGGTGCTAGAAAACGTGAAACTTGTAGTGTAAATAACACGTAGCACCAGTTTTTTTAAATTCACTTTTTCTTCATTCTTGTTCTGTTGGATTGTGTGTGTTTAATAGCAGTCATTGTATATAAGGAGAGCACAAAACCATACATATTTCATAAAAAAATTCGGCATGTTTATTTTTTTTACAATATATACGTATACAATATAATACTCCACGCCCATAATCTTGAGAATAAGTCTCCAAAACCAGTGCTATCCTCTCGAGTAGTCAAAAAAAAGAGCACTCTTACGTCAGTTTATCTTCACGATCGACTTCCTGCTGGGCCTCAATATACTGGCATGTAATACGGCATAATGACATTGATACACCGGTTCTACATAGATCACCAAAGTTAAACAACGTTGTATCTAACCAGTATGAGATAAGTCTAACGAGTATGAGATAAGTCTAACCAGTATGAGATAAGTGACACTGCAAAAGCTGGAAAAATATAACGCCATCTCCCTTGACCGTGATATAACTGTGACTGGTGGCTACTTGTGAATTTGATATTTCCTAGAAGTTTCCTCCTTAGGTGGAAGCAAGTCCAACCTCCATGTTGATCCTGATAGGAATATTAACACTTAATATAAGATTTCATTGACTTTATGAACGAACCTTGCATGACATTTTGAATGATTGACCTCGTTTTTGCATCTAAATATTACTACAGAAACACGTATGTACTAATATCATTAGTAAAGGTATAAGCGCCGATTCCCCTCTATTAATGGTAAAGTCTTAATTTTAATAACATGAAACATATACGATGAATATTGTTCTTGTGTTTTTATTATTAAACACATTTAGTACAGATTTGTATGTAGATGTTAATTTCCAAATAAATTAAATTTATAATAAATATCGACACAACGTATTAAATATGCTTACTTTGCAATTAGTTTATTCTAAACGATGTCAAATGTGTTTTATTCTGGCATTAAATAATCCTTGAACAGTGAATATAACAACACACTCACTCTCACTCTCTAACAGACACACACACACACTCACACACACACACTCACACTCACACACACACACACACACTCACACACACACGCACAAACATATATATATATCCGATTGCTGCATCGGAAAGGCCAGTTAAAAATACATAATATACTTTGTTATTTTCTTTAATTTAATCCCTTTTTTAGAATTTATTAGACAAAATTTAACTTTTATTTTACCGTGCCAATAAATATGATCATCACTGTAGCTATTTATATATTACATCTATTAAATGAAACCTATATATATATATATATATATATATATATATATATATATATATATATATATATATATATATATATAACACTATTAAAACAAACATATATATATATATGCATTTATTAAACCAAACACACACACACACACACACACATATATATATAATTATTTTTTACTATAATAATTAAATACCTACAGACACTAGTGTTTCATCCTTTCGGGATTCTTCAGTGCAGGGTGTCACGATTAATACCAGTCGAACCATTCGAACCCCGCAACACGAGACATCTCTGCCTCGATTAGCGGAGACCTAATCCATTCGTCTACCATTAACCGCATGAAATAACGTTGAATTTAAACATCTTTATTTTAAATGTTCATTTACGTCAGTCAGACAGTGATCTAATCGTTATACGATGATCTATGCATAATATATATATATATATATATATATATATATAACAAAAACTATATATGCTATTTATTTATACCACACAATCCTAATTATCATCTTAAGCATGATTCTTACATCTCCTCTAAAGTTACTAATATTATTGCTTTTACTTTCTTTTTTTGTAACTAAATTGATAAGGAAATGAAAATATAGTTACGTACTTGTTGGAATGTACGTATAGTTATAAACTATGCCATTGTTAATTAAATAAAGTTGAAAAGTATTGATGAGTATATTTCCTAATAAAAATGCAGTACAGATAACTGACGAAAATATAACAGCTGCTGTTTTTCATATGAATTTCATATGTTACATGTTTCTTTCCATTAAGTCTCTTGCTTCATTTATCAGGGTTATAATAAAGACTGCCACTCCCGTATCGGTCAACACATTAAAAAAAAAAATTTTTTCCTGATTCTGATTCGAAATATTAGCCAAATATTTCATACATTTCACCCGCGCTATCGTCTTTGTGATTGTTATCCTCACTATAAATGCAGTAGTTTGTATTTCTCTTTTACTTAGTTCGACGTGTATATTTGCTTTGAAAATTTTGTAATTCTTTTTCATGAGTCCGGTTACTCTTATAATTAATGTTTCTCTTCATGTCATAAGAAAACCCTTATTATTTCGTTGTTTTCTCGCTCAGCTCTGTTTAAATACGCTGCATTGGAGACAGGACGAAACTTCTACTAAAATCACCTCTGTCTCTTTCTTATCTCATATCACTATGCCAGGTGTAATGGCTCCCTTGTCTACGTACATAGCGCTAGAAATTGCATAATTATAGTAGATAAAGTATGAGTGTTCTTTTTTTCTTGTATATGTTCCTAAGACTTTCTGTTATATTCGATAGTCAAAATTTACAGACAGTACAATGTACATATTTGCACACTCCATTGTGTTGTATTGTATAATAGCCGTCACACAGTAGAACTTTACTGCTGGATGTAAAATAGCTTACACTCTATACTTCTGCGTGGCAGAATTTTAACTTGTTGTCATTGCTGAGACGATTTATCTCCTTAAAACAATTGAACATCAAACCTTGATCTTGGACAGCTATTATGATCTACTCCTCATATTAGTGGTGGGTTCCTCTTTTTAGCCAGTATAAAGAGCCTTACTTATTTATATTGTCTTGGGTACATTCGACAAGAAAATAATTGACAGACTAGATTGGCCAATTCTTATAGTTTATTTTAATGGACATTCTTGTTGGATTTTTCCGACTTTGGGATCTATGTCTGTAGCAGGACTGTTTTTTTTTTTTTAGAATTCTGCCTACTTTTTAAGGCAGTCTTATTCACACTTATGCCAGACAATGTCTCATAAAGGAAATCATCCAGCATAGCGAATACAAATGTGATACAAATATGGTAAATAGATAAATGTTACGATAAGTAAACCTTTAAATTATGTTATGAAGTTATATTTGGAAAATCAATCTAATTAATATAGATTTCTCGACTAATGCTATATTAACCTGAACACCTCTCTAAAAGTTTACTGTTTTATTTCTCAACAAACCATTTTATAATCTAAGAATTTGGTGTGAAGTTTAGTAATTTGTTAAAAAAAACAAATAAAACATATTTTAAAGAGAAAAAAAGGAGTCCCTGTAAATATCAAGTAAGTGATCATTTAAAATATAAAAGTAATCAGAACAGTTTGTAACAACTGAGGAACTGTAGTGTTTAATACATAATTATATATTATGCAAGGGATGTAAGGATAGATGGGCTCTATGTCATTCGCTTGCATGGCATCACTAAAATGTTTTCTTTTCAATCATCATCAGAGTTAGCCGGACATATAAAATGTACCTGCTGAAATCGCGGTCAACTTGATTTTTCACAAAATGCATCTATTTAGTCTTCGCGATGGAAATTAGAATTCATATTAAAGCCTGATACACTGTCTAACAAACAGAGCTTTTTCCATCGATATCCTTGGACACATATCAAATAATATTTTCTCCATTCAGTTTGTGCGTTAACAACGAAAGTACTATCTAATGCTTAAGCGCAGACTACCAACTAAACAGCCGACGGACAATGCATATCACACATTCGTTAGGACGTATCGAATCCCGTTGTAACACCTTTTTTTGCAGTATACAAATCAGAATAGCCAGTTATTGCCACTTTCCGTAATCCCGTTATTTGCTTTTTTTTTTCTATCTTCCGTTATCATGAGTTTTTCAGGAGATTTCGCATGAAGTCATATGACCATGAACGCGGATAACCGCTTGAGCCAGGTGATGTGTCGTTGTGATGTAGGTGTAGTATAAATAAATGCGCATGAATTAAAACCTGGTGTTACAGAAAACGAAGATAACAGTCACTCTAGATGATAAAACACCTGGCTAATATACCCTTATAGTAACATTCGCATACTGTAGTTAAACAAAGTTTCACCTATCTACTATTTTGTAAGAAAAAAGTGTTATATATATGTAACAGAACTATTCTCAAAGTCTAAATTCATTCTACAAAACAATCGTTTACAAAAACATGCATTATGTCGACTTTAATGACTATAATGCTGGACATTCCGTCAAAGTTAATAGCTAAATCAGACATTATTATTTCTTGTTTTTAGTCGCGTTCAAGCGACTCTATAAGTCACTCCGTCGGTCGGTCTGTCCATAACACTTTTGTGCTTGGCCTTTTTGGTTAAGATCAAAGGTCTGTTGTTAATAGATGCTGTTCTTAGCTTTTTAACCTTTGATTGGACTTTTGGCCAAGATCAAAGTGTAGCGGCATATGCTGCAAGCAAAGACCATATGTAGGGGCAGCCCCACATATAAGACCTTGGTCAATGTAGGGGAAACCCTTCATACCAATTGTCACTCTCCAGCTCCCCTACTCCCCGGGGAGTCGGTCCCCATTTCTCCCTCACTCCTCACATTAAAAATCGGCCTTGTGCCTAATTTGCTCGGTGGGGGAGCAAATAAATACCCTTTTGGCCAAGATCAAAGTGTAGTATCTGTTCAGGCAGATACTGAAAGCAAAGACCATATGTGGGAGAAACCCCACATATAAGACCTTGGTCAATGTAGATGCAACCCTTCATACTAATTGTCACTATCCAGCTCCCCTACTCCCCGGGGAATTGATCCCCATTTCCCCTTCACTCCTCACATTAAAAATTGGCCTTGTGCCTAGTTTGCTCGGTGGGGGAGCAAATAACTACCCTTTTCTTGGCCTTTTGACCAAGATCAAAGCGCAGTATCTGTTCTTACTACATGCTGTACTTATTGTGATATAAAGTGGGGGATCTCTTTTCTGTATTAATATAATGTAAAATGATTACCCGCTTTACAACCAGTCAGTCAGTGTCAAATCATTCAATCATTCTCCAGATCATTCAAGTTGTTTCTGAAGGATTCCAGTTATTTTTTAAGCATTCAAGTCATTCTTAAGGTCATTCAATTCATGCTTAAATTCATTAAAGTCATTCTAAGTTACTTACTTTTTATTTATTAAATCATTTCAGCCCATTTTTCGGTCATTTTAGTTTATCTTTAAGAATTTCATGTCAGTCCTACATTCACGCATTCATTCATTATACGAGATCATGCGACTAATGGCGATCGGCCTTGTTTCCATATCCAACATATCACAATGAGTCCCGTTACTTTGCAGACAAGTTTAGTGCTTCACCATTGCTTTATTCCATAACTGTGTGGAAGAAATTCCAGACATTTTCTGATTAAGAAAAAAAAATGTTTATATATGTCTTTATAGTTTATTTATATCATGAACTCCAGTACAGCGTTGCGTAGGAAAATATAGACAGTATTCTTTCGCTGTGTAATAGAACTTTACAGCGTTGGATGGTATCTTAAAATAAATAACACTTGTAGTGTTCTAACTTTTTGGTTCACCAATGTAAATGCATGTGGAATTTTATAATACCAGTTAGAATGTTAGTCTGTTATCATATTAGTTCATGTATAGTGTTACACTTCTAAGCTTTCTCCAAATTTATTCATTCATTTTTTTCACAAAATAGGACATAAAGTTAAACCATCCCGAATGCAGAAAACTGATCGAGACAGATTTTTCGTTAAATGTCTCGTTTAGCTCTAAGCATGCTGGGAGCAAAAATAACTCCAAATTACACAAGATGACATTTTTTTTTTTGCAAATATCTAAAATTTGTATTATTTCCTTTTGTTAATATTTTTTTAAGTTAAATCTTATTCTCAAAATTTTCGACCGACCAAAGGTGTGTTTTATTGAACACGTAAATCTTAGTATTGATCTCAGCGATTCGTACGACATTTCGAACAACCAATTTATTATGTATTAATCATTGGTCTTAAATTATTCTCGTTTCGTTCATTCCTGATCGGGAAGAATATTTAAGTATATCAAATGCCCCGAGAATTGCCGCAACAGATAAAGTACTAGGCTATACCTATTCCACAGTCAAAATTTTATAAATGTTGAACGACTAATCCTTAGTACAAGAGATACTAGGAAGATAATTATAAACAAATTATGATAGCTGAAAGAACAACAACAATATACCGTACAGATAAAATAAAATGTTCTGCTCAAAAATACATATATGTTCGTTAGTTTGTCATAAAAAAATTTCAGTTCAACAACGGGAACTTAAAATGGTCTATATTGACATCAGTCACGATGCATGGATGTAAAAATAACGTCCCGGATGAGAACAGTAGTCCGAATAATCCAAATAATATCTTATCTATCGGGAAACATAAAAAGTTTCATTCATTTTATTTTACTGAAATACATAAAAAGTTAAGATTTAATCGTTACATGAATCATGTATTGAATACTCAACAAAAATGTCACACGTACCTTTTCCTCTCAAATATGCAAATAATCGCCAACTCTAAATACACAAAATTGTTTCCATAAAATACAACAGAGAGATAATCTGAATGCTTACTCATAAACTTAGATGCCTACTGGGGAGAAGTTGAATGCCACACGAGAAACTTGAATACCTGCTAGACACTGTCCTCGAGTGTCTAAGTTATTTCTGTACCAATTGTTTTTAGAACAACCTGGCATGAGGATACTTTCCCGTACATAAAAACCCTGAATAAATATCCCAACTCAAATAGTATTCGCAGCTCAAATAATATCTTCTCGGTATGGCTAACCCACAGACGCTTATACAAAAGAATGGTGCATCTTCTTCAAGTGATATTCCTTATATAAAGCTGGGTAGTCCACCAGACTAGATGTGTTATTGTTATGGAATACCAATAAACTACAAAAAATGCCCTATAATAATTTTAACTTGTAAATTTAAACTTGTCAATTCGGAAGAGGAAAATTAATGTATTCAATTTCCTTATTAATTCAATATTTTAGACGTAAAGGAACTTTAATGAAATATTCAAATATATATATATATATATATATATATATATATATATATATATACATATATATATATATATATATATCTCATATAGAGACAAAATGTTAACACCAGGATCGGAGAGCCTCGATTTTTGAAAAGGTCGACGGAAGTAAAATGAAACGATAAACATAAGTTGTACATTATTATGTTTACATTATTCAGTGGATGCAAAGGGAGATAACTCACAGAAAGGATTGAACATTTGATTTATTATATTCATAAAATAGAAGGGTTAATTTGCAAAATGAATAAACAACAACAATATTTTCATAAATGTACGCCATAGAAGCACTATATATATATATATATATATATATATATATATATATATATATATATATATATATATATATAAGCCTTCTCTAACGAGGCATAGTTACCTGGTTCATTCTGCGAGTTCCATTTCGAAAGACAGCACTCGCAACAGGCTCTAAAACTTTTCCGAAATTTTCCTGAAAAGAGAAAGAGAATATTCAAAAAGCACGTCAGTCATGACGTTACCATGCATAGATGCAGCAATTTTCAACATGACCTGCCCCAAATCACTAAGAATTTGAAACATTTATACACATATCTTATAATAATAATTGTGCATTGTCTCTTTGTATAACCATATATTATGATTGATATTCAATTGATCAGAAATTAGAAGTACAGTTTAAACGGTTTTAACAACGTAATTTGGTTCAGTGGCGTATTATATATATATATATATATATATATATATATATATATATATATATATATATAAGTGAAAGTGTCTTTGTGACTGTCTGTGTACAATTCCCTACACAATAGCTCTGTCAATTTTAAGTCTACATACTCAAAATTTGATATACAGTGTACTGAGATTTGGAAAAATCTTTGTAACCCCTTTTCGGCTAGAAATTTCGCTGTTAAGGGGTCAAAGTTTAACGATTTGACCTTTGAGAACTCTACCGAACTCCTCCGCCAATTCTGGGTCTAAGCGCTTGAAATTTTGGATATAGGTTCCTTGGACATGGATCTAAATTTTCAACTTGATTTGAGCCCAAAATAATAAATTTTAAGGCGTCATAATAGGGGTCAAATTTAAAAAATATTGACCTCTGCGGTCTCTACCAAATTACGCAGACAATTTTTTGTCTAAACATTTGAAAGTTTAAAGGGTATTCAGTTATAGGGCAAGCTTTTTAATCGGTTTGGGTCGAAAATTTGAGCTACAAATATATAAATCTATGTATGTATGTTTGCATGCCTGCGCCTAAAACTTTCGACAGAGGCGACGGATTTTCACAAGATCAGTATCGTTTTGAAGATCGACCCTTCAGACGACAACGAAAAATTGGCTAAAAACGTTAATTTCTTCACCCTCAACTGGGCACTTTTCTACAGAAAGGGGTCGCTTTTTTCGCCGATATTTTCGAAAGTAATCCCCTCTTTTCGATTGTGTAGCCTTAATTTAAACATACGCAACTTCCGGTTTGGAAGTGGTCGTAACAGCAAAGACGTCATGTTTTTTCCCCGTTCTTTTCTTCCTCTGCGGTACGGGTTCGAGCCTGCCTTCCTACTAACACTTTTTTTGCTCAACACACACCTCCAAACACCCGAGTAACGCCAGGCACCCATGCTAGTATATATATATATATATATATATATATATATATATATATATATTTGAGAATAGCTCGCGTTACTTTAAAATTAATAGATTTTATACCACCAGTTTCTAGCTTAGTAATAATGATGATAAAACAAGGTGGGGAGAAAACTAAACTATTTAAACAGTTAGATAAAGCATTTGTTCGTTATCCTGATGCTTTTGAATCGTTTAAAATTAACTAGAATACCTTAATAAAGGAAATACAAAACTTTATTAGTAAAATGGATTAATCCTAATCTTATAAATACAAGACTGGTAAATTAAAAAATATATCCAGTTTGGGACACTGATGAATATTTGCAATATACAGCTTATAACTTCGCCCAATTTACGAATTGCTTCTTTTAATATCCGCTCTAATACAATATGTTTCTACACATTTTTGAAAATATTTTTTGAAATTTATTTTTCTTTTGCTATTACTTTTATACCTACTCTGACTTTGAGTAATAGTACCTATTACGGTTTTATCGGTTCGTTTAATCAAATATCTTTTGCATATGACATGCAAATTTATCCGACCTTGAGGTCATAATCTAAGAGATTTTAGGCATCTATGATCGTCCGTTATTTAGCAATAAATCTTAGTTTTCTTCTAACCTGGAGTTGTATATCTCTCATGGTTCCATCTATGGCATCTGATGTATCATTTGTATTTTTAAACTGCTGTTCTCATCTTGAGTGTAATTGTCACAGCGCCCACAATGACCTGAGACGACCTGCTTAGAGCACTTTAAAACAATCAGGTTTAATTTAACATTTATCTGAAGGTTAGACGGTCAATCTTGGTGACCGAAAATACATCCCCAGTTTACTTCGGATATCTATCCACTCATGATTAACGGAACGAGGTCAATCTACCCCCATGGATTAAATAAATGGATCCGTTCGAAATTCCGTGCAGATTCCCGAGTACGATACACCTGAAGAAGGTCGGAGGTTACATCAACCAAAACTTTATCCAAATGACACTCAAGATGAGAACAGTAGTCCAAAGAATCCAACTAATTCGAATAAAGAATACTAATAAAATATTCAGTAACGTAAAATCTATCGTTTACAGACCATATATTTGGGAAGTATATGCGTACACTGTTTTTTTTTCTCTGAGCATTTAAAATTTCTTTTGCGAAATGTTGTGAATTGTTAAAATATATTTTCCTATGTCAACATCGTAATTTAAAAAAAATATTTTTTCTAGAATATATATGAATGATAATTCGGTGTGTCGGTTAATAAGGCACCCGAAACATGTTTTCTGTGCGATTTTACTTAAATACGCCCGGAGAATTGAATATATAATCGTCATAATAACAGAGGTTTATAAAAGAAAATGTCTCTCAGGCAAATCTTTACTTATTTTCTCGGTTGTCAATTCTCTATCACGTCGAGGCATGTATTTTGTACACATCACGTGTTTATTATCCTTCATATAACAACGCTACAGGAAACAAATTTGGAGTTAGTCTCTATCCCCCCTCCAAAAAAAAGTTCAGAGAGAAATCCACAAGAGTGATTGAATAATTTCTGTACATGTATCGCATTTGAATTTTATTTTGTGCAAAAACTGTTGGACTTTATTTCTAGTAAGAAAGCAATCAATATTAGCTTTATTGGCAGGAAACAACCTGTCGTGCAATGCTCCGATGGAAACAAACATTCTGTCTGGTTTCCCCGTATATTCTATGAGCCAATGCTATGTTTAAAAGTTATCAAGAAACTAACGCAACATAGTTGGAAGCGTGAGTAAGTAGTCAGTTTTGCCGGTTACAAATTTACATTATTGTAACAACAATAAAAACAGTTATGTTGCATTGGAAGACTATGGCAATGCAGTCCTGTAGAAAAAACAAAAACAAAAAAAAAACGTTCGGTACAAAATAAGGTTAATAGAATGATGACAATATTGAAAAATGTCAATATTTTTCAGTTATAAAATATGTATTACCCAACATGTGCTGTATCAGGAACGTACTGTGATGTTATATTTTCAAAGGTTCAAGATATATCAAACTTTTATCAGACAAAAAAGAAGTACAGTCACTCCTAGGAATTGTTGATGGCAGAAGTCGAAAGCGGGAAATAGCAGCTTTGCAGCCGTTTAAGTTCCCATGGTTCTTAAATTGGTATACTTTGAAAACTTTAACTATATTTCAATGCCATCATGGTTAAGCACATTATGTTGGTAACTAAATAATTTATGATTTAAAATTATTGGAAACTTTTGGACAATTCTTCAAGTGAAGTACATGAAAAAGGCATGTTTCATTTGCTTGCGATAAACTTTTGAATTAGTAACACATCTTGACCAAGGGAAAATTTAGAATTTGTTTTGTGCTTTTGCCCGTTAGAAGAGGTCAAGTTCGAAATAATTAGTTTTACTCTATTTTATTACTGTTTTTCATCAGTCCCCAATTTATGATTGCATATGGGTGCACGTATGCATGCCTGGACCTGTACATATCATCGTGTGCATATACATGTGTATGGATATATATATGCGTATATATGTGTGCATGCGTGCATATCTGTTTACGCATATTATTATTTATATATGCATTATATGTATGGGGGTGCATATATTATATACATTTGGTCGTTGAATTTGACTGTGCATTGGCGTTAATTGTGCATGCATATATATATATATATATATATATATACCTGTATCCTTATGCACATATTTTTTATGTAAAAGCTACTATTGGCCTATGGTTTAAATATTATTATTATTATTATTATTATTATTATTATTATTATTATTATTATTATTATTATTATTATTATTAATAATAATAATAATAATAATAATAATAATAATAATATTTTATAAATATTGTCATTATTATCAATACACGCAGAGTGACTTTCGAGCCAAAAGCACATGCATTTAAGTACCTGCTCTGATGTTATTCTCGGTCTGTGTATGAGAATTCCTTCGGGACTGAGACAATTTTCCTTCAGGACAGAGACTATTTGTATTCTCATTTAATTTTTAACTAATATTGATTTTATTGATTTTATTATTATCATTATTATTATTATTATTATTATTATTATTATTATTATTATGAACAATTGAAAAAACTACAAATCCCCGATGTTTTAGGCGGGCTTCAAACCTCTGTAATTATAGGTACCACCAACATCCTTAGGAAAACCCTTGATCTTTGAAGCTACTGGTTTGAAGCCGAGATTAAAGGAAATCGTCTGGAAATGAACCCCATCCCTTTCCAGCGAGACGTTCATAAACGAAATCAGAATTATTATTATTATTTATTTATTTATTTATCTATGTTCGTCCCATCTTTATTGAGGGAGAGACGGAATTTACTCACCATTAAAAAAACCGACATTGTTTCTAACTCTGCCCTCTTCAGTAGTTTTATTATTATTACTATTCATAATTAATAATTACATTATTTTTACCGTTTAACAATTTCATTTCTATTCTATTATACATATTGAAATCAATTGCGTCTCATTTTTGCCGTTTGAATTAAACGCTTTTACGTTGCAACATTAAAAAAAATATTACAAAACACAATCTTCTTCCACAGACGGCTACAATGATTCACGTGAACTTTGTCGAACACGATTGCTAGGAATGAACGCTGTCCACGCTACACATCTCCAGTTCTTTCAACGGTTTTCTTTTTCATTTCGATACTTTTTTTGTGACCAAGAGCGGAGGTACGCTTGAAATATAAAAAAATAACAATAAAAATATTAAATACAAAAAGTAACATCGTTTTTCATGCTTCAGAAAAACCCTCATAACCTTTAAATCACTATCCTAGAAGCATACGTGGACTCTTAACATTATATATATATATATATATATATATATATATATATATATATATATATATATATATACTGAAGAGAAGTGCTACTTCGAAACAAGCATGTCTATGGATAACTTACTTTTATGTACATAAGACTATTTTAAAAAGCTATTTAAATACTTAATTAATCATACGAATAATACGTCCCAAAATGTGTGTAAACAAAGGACAAATAAATTCTGTCTTAAGAGCCCTCAGGAAGCTAGAAGAAAGAAGAGAAATATCACAAAATCGCGAAAAACAACCAACAATCTCCCGAATTGATCAGAAGAGACTGCAAATTGCATTGTTATGATGACTGAACTTATTCATTCGTGTCTTAAAAGTTTAATCTCTCTGTTGCAGATATTGACAGTGAGAGTCTGAGTAAAGGACACCTGTCATTGACGTACGTCAGAAACGGAGATGCATAATTGAATTCCTGGTTAAAGGGTATTAACAATGATGATGGCACAACTCCCGTCGTTGAAGCTCTTCAATTAATTTAAAATTTGAAATAGAGGGGGTACTTTTGAAAGGCTCCTTGTATGACAAAGCGCCTTGCAGACACTCAAATACAACTGTCAAATGTGCATTTTATATAATGGTAACTACCACTCTTGCTTTCCTAGCTCTTTAATAGCTTTTAAGAATTAAAAAAAAAAAATAGGTGGCGATATTGTTCACACGACCCTCTTACATATACACATAATAATATTGAATTGGTAATATACAACATCTGGGATTATTGCAAAAGTAATTTATTTAAAGACATATATTTTTCGATGGCGTACATATTAATATGACATAACGCACACTTTTCTAAATAAATAAAAAAAAAACAAACAAATATCATTTCAAATATCAAAAATATTTTCGATATGTTTAAATATTTTAATAATATTTTTGGCTGTTATATACTGTTCAAGGATATGTAAGTACATATATATGTGTGTGTTTTATATATATATATATAAAGTTGAATGTCTGTGTATGTATGTGTGTGTGTCTGGTCACGAACAGGCTCCTATATGGTTGACTATCTTAAAAAAACTGATCACATATAATGATAGAAGATGTATCGAGACACAGGAATGGGTATGTTTGATCTGGCAGAACGGTGGTTCATTAAAATTGTGAGGTCTGCGTTCGCGCCTGGTCCACAAAGTATGGAAATAAAAAAATTGAAAATAAAAAAAAACGTTTACAAGATATTTTGATATAGATGTACATAAGAATACTTAATAATAGTCTCACATGGCCCTCGGGACATGATCAAAGTGTAGTATCTGTTCTTCAGATGCTGCACTTCTATTTCTTGTTCTCTTTCGGTGGAGGAGAAATCCTTCACGACTGAGACAATTTTTATTTTTGTACCTTTTCTCCACGTTAAAAAACGACCCTGGTGTCTAACTCTGTCCCGTGGGGAGGCATAGTAAATAGGTACATAAGAATACTTTGATAAATATGTTTTAACTTAAATACGGATGGTATGATAAAATTGTGGGGTCTGCGTTCGCGCCTGCCCTCCATATAATGGAAATAGGCACAAACTTTAATAAATACTTTTCATATCTATCTGCGTAAGTATACTTTGATAATTATGTTTCCGTTTGAAGAAATATGGTATAATACAATCATGGGGTGTTCGTTCGCACCTGACCTCCATAGAATGGAAATATGTCACAAAGTTTAACAAGGTTTTTTGATATAGATCCACAGAATATTGTGATAAGTGTTTCAGTGTGAACAGGTATGGTATAATAAATTATGGGGTTTATTTATTATATTTTTACTTTCATTATATTTTGCTTTGGTTTTGATACCTCCAATTTCGAAGCTATCTCTTTACAACCCTTCCTTTTAATAATCTATTATACTTTCATAAATCAAAGACCATTTTCTGTAGGCTGTTTTTGAACCCAGTCAACGACGGGTACTTTTGCTAATATATATATATATATATATATATATATATATATATATATATATATAAACATCTATCTATCTATCTATTTCTCTCTGTCTCTATTTATATATATATATATATATATATATATATATATATATATACAGCAAGACCCATGATGCACCATATGACTCTTTACTATTTCAAATAAAGGTGGATCTGTTTTTATATAAGGTAACTGAGCTGATATGATGGAATCAATTTGATTAGAGTTTAATTTTCTGATAAGTCGTAATAATACAGGATGTCCTCAAAGTCCGGCTACATTATGTAGCCGAACTTTGTGGAAGCATCCTGTAGATTATGTAGACAGACTTCGTGGGCACCCTATACATACATATATATATATATATATATATATCTATATATCCATATATATATATATATATATATAATTATTTTTTTTTTTACTATGATAATTAAATACCTACAGACACTAGTGTTTCATCCTTTCGGGATTCTTCAGTGCAGGGTGTCACAATTACTACCAGTCGAACGATTCGAACCCCGCGACACGAGACATCTCTGGCTCGATTAGCGGAGGCCGTATCCATTCGGCTACCATTAATCGTGTGAAATAGCGTTGAATTTTAAACATTTTAATTTAAATGTTCATTACGTCAGACAGACAGTGATCAAATCGTTATACGACGATCTACGCATAAGAGCTAAATTGACCGACTTTTATTCAACAGAAAGTGCTCAACGATAAGAAACGTATTTCTTAAAGGGGCTGTCATATATATATATATATATATATATATATATATACAGGGTCGCCCACAAAGTCTGGCTACATAATGTTTGTGGACACCCTGTATATATGTTGTTTTAATTTTTTGGAGTTTTGTATTTGTTATTGTCCTTTTTTTTTAATAAATGGATATACGAAGAGACAGCATCCGTGGAGGATGGGGACAAACAAAAGAGCAGAAATGTGCGTATGTTGGTCAGTATTAGAACATGTATTTTAAATTTTAATTAGAGACAATCTTTTATTTATTTCGTCTTTACATTTATAAATCTTTTCGGATACTCCACCTTATATCATATCGACACTTTATGTAAGGTCTTTTGGACCTAGGTTATCTCTAATAAATCTATACACAACATAAATAATCGTAAAGATACTTTGAGATAATAGGAACACACGCAAAAAAATTTGACATAATCACCGACACAACATCTATAAACATAAAGGCGTACTTTATCCATTAACGTGCGAACGTTTTATCCATTAACCTGCATATATATATGCATTAATATACACGTCTGTATATGCGAAATGTACATATAGACATATACAAACAACACCTTTATCGACACTTCTACCCATATATACATAAATACGCACATCCACGTGACATTATCCACATACACACATTTGCGTATGCATATAATACTCACAAATATAAGTGTGCATATATACAAAATGCAACACATAAATACCTCTGCAATTTCTAGCATTTCGTCAACTGTATATCTTTGCAGTTCAGTGAATAGATATATTAGGCTTAGGTAAATTTAATTTATAAATGTAATGTTACTAAATATGGATCAGTGATCCATATGCAGTAAACCTATTTTATGTATACATACTTATATATCCGTAAACACAGATGTATGTCGATACACACACACACACCAACAAACATGATATACAATATACACACATACACACATGCATAAATAATTATCCATATATAAGACTGTTTCGCTGTATCACAGCTTATTAGTGCGGCTAAACTAACATCGATCTCTAGCCAACGACTGAACCTACAGCCATTTTGTTGATAGTCAGCAGTTTTAATATTCGGCCCATGAGATCGGTGATCGTAAACAGCCTTATTAAATACTCATTTATAGAGACACCTGGCCATCGCTTTTGCAGTGCTCGACCTGTTTGTTTATTTACAAACAAACCGAGGGTTTCGCATAACGCTAATTAAGCAGAAAATGAAATTATTTTACGACAGTGCTCTAATCAAGGATGGGTCTTTAGATTAAAAGAAACGTACACTTTTACTTTTTTTTCTTTAAACTACAATGAGCCACAACAATGCATGGTCGGGTAAAGCTATATATATATATATATATATATATATATATATATATATATATTTATATATATATATATATATATATATATAGATAGATAGATAGATAGAGAGAGAGAGAGAGAGAGAGAGAGAGAGAGAGAGAGAGAGAGAGATGTACATTATGCGTTGTTGTAAGAAACAAAAAACAAAAAACAAGTGAAGCATGCAAGGTTCACCGTGAGTGCACAGTGAACGAGGCATAAAAAAATGACTTAGTTCAGCATTTGTCCCCTCCCACACCATTTAGCCTTAGAAGTCCCCAGGGGACGTCAAATCCTGGCGGAAACGAACAAACGGTGCAGTTTTAGGTCTTAACATATGCAAATTTGAGTTCTGCGCCATACAAAAAAAATAAAAGAAATGACTAAGTCTATCATTTGCCCCCTCTCATTTAACCCCAAAAGTTCCCAAGTCCTCAACATGTTTAAATTTGAGTCCAGCACTATGTAAAACTGCTAAATAGACATACACAGAAAATTTTGGACAAATATAGTAAAATAGTCCTAAAAATGGACTGTTTTTATTAGCCCTAAAAGAGCCCCTGGGGCACACCCAAGAGTTAAGTATAGACAAACAAAATTATATAGAAATCATTTAGTTACAACTTTTCAGAAAGTTTTATAAAAATCCAAGGCACCATTTTTTTTAAATAAGCACAAAAGTGTCAATTTTAACCATTTTAACCAGAAAGGTACCCCTAGGAGGGCAACCAGAGTTTCTCCGGAAAATCCGTTCTGTTACTTTTTTACTCATATCATGTTTAATATTTGTGCAAATTTTCAAAAAATCCCAAGGCGTAGTTATTGAGAAAAGTGCGGACAGACAAACGGATGAACGGACAAGGGTGAATTTACAGGTCCACCCTTCTTTTTTTCGGGGGACCAAAAGGAATGTATCTTATATTCACGATGTCACAATACTTTTGGAAACACATTATTTACGACTTCTTACAATGTGATCGCAAATTAAAAATAATGGAAATGGATACCGCTGATCGAAATATCGAAGGCACGAAACGAAAACGAAAACTATACAGAAACACTTCATTTCATAAAACTATCACAGTTTTAACACTTACCGTGTTAATATATTTAATATATTATTTCAAAATGGCTTAATTTATAATAATGTAATACATAATTTTTCCTTCTTTTTTTTTATTGTTTCGCGTGCGAATGCGAAACCATGTAGAGGTGTTTGGTTTCAAGGAAATTGTTTTTTTTTTTACACTTTTTGTGTTATCATGAAACAATAAAGAAATAATAAACTTTAATTTAAAAATTAATGATTATTTTTAGTTTTAACAATGAGTTTTTTTTCAGTTTTTACATTTCTTTAAATAAAACTTTTTTTTAAATAATAGAGTAAGATTCTTTATATATTTTATTTTTTGTCCTTGTTTTAAGACTTATGTGATTAGGATAAAATAAAAATTAAAAAAATTAAGTTTTACATATTTCTGTAAAGTATTAAACTTATTTATTTAAAACTATAACCGGGAGTCCTGTTTCGTAAGCGGAACATTTTTTATATAATTCTGAGTTTTCACCTGACACCGGTATTGGTAGAGTATTGCTTACGCTTCTCTTCTGCTCTTTTTGTAATGTTAAAGCCTACATTTTTTGTATTTAATGTTGTAAACTTTGATGTGCCAAATAAAATAGTTGGAACAGAATACTTTTGTTCGAAAGAAAATGTAATCAAGTCTTTTTTTTTTCTTAGGTGTTTTGTTAAATAAAAATGAAAATTCTTCAGAAATTGTTATTATTATTATTATTATTGTTATTGTTATTATTATTATTATTATTATTATTATTATTATTATTATTATTTATTTATTTATTTATTTTATAAACTGTATTTAATGTTTTGGCATATAATATGCCATAAACCTACATTTTTATTCTTCAACCAAATCCCACCAATCCCACTACTTACTGATTTATTCCATCAATGAATCGTATTGCAAATTGGCCCCGTTCTCTTACCACTATGAAAAATGCAAACAGTTAAAATGTAACATGTTTCTAGTAACATAATTATTACTGATTTACAAGTCACTTTAATAAAATTAACATCTAGATGTTTCACTGTAGTTCTATTTTGTGTAATAATCTCAAGTAGTTCAAGTAATATTTGTCGAAAGAAAAAAAAACGCCTTCTGATTCAAACAAATTATTCTATTGAAAGACAGCCTCATATTAATTGTTTGCTTATGTGATGAGGTGTTTGCTGACATGAGGGTTGATGTTTTCAACTACCGTGGAATTTCCACGGATACTGCTAGTTATTATTAATTGTGAAGTTTGCAATTGGCGGTGAATGCAAACGTGAATAGTTAATTTGCTAACAGCGTTATAAACTGTAACGTAGCGTTGGTTTTAGTGTTCGAAATTAATGTGGTGGAAAGTGATCACCTGGAAAAATCTTAAAATAACAAATCAAGCCAGTTGTTGGTCCTCGTGTCCTTCTAACATAGTGCAGACGCGCGTATGTAAATGCTTGCGAAATGACATCACCGATAAAGAAAAAAAAGACTATAACATGAAAAAAGATAGACGTGGAGCACGGAACGAAATAACGTTCAAGATCACGTGAAGAAGACGATAACTTGTGTGAGATCACAGCTGTTACACCGAGGAAATAAATATCGCTGTCACAAAGTAAAAGCAAGTTGAAGTTTTTTCCTAGTTTTTGCATCTCTTGCGACTGAAACTGCATACCATCTGATCGTGGTGCCCGGACAACTTTACATACCTTTTCCTCCCTGTTTCCACTTTCGTTTTTTCTCGCTCACATGCCCGTAGAGATATTTCGGCATCAGTGAAAGTTAATTGACCAAAACGGTTATTTACACTGTTTTTTGTTAAGTTCCAAACTGATAAAAACTATTCCAAACTGATAAAAATTATTGTATATTAATAATAATATAAATTAAAGCAAAGTCGTTTTTATATTTCGAATTATTTTAACAAGTAAAAATTCCATTCTTTTACTTCATTACTAAATTTGAATAACTATTCTAGTAAATTACCTAACAGATTAATAAACAAGAAAATATTGTAAAAATTTAATTTAACTTGAAAATACTATAAAACAACTTGGTATGTAATTTTTAAATTAATACATTTGTTTAAGACTGTAGCAAAGGCGAGTGTTTACGTATATAGTAAACTGGCCTGGGTGCCCGGCGTTGCCCGTGTGTTCGGAAGTAGGTGTTGAGCAAAAAAGAAAAGCGGTAGTTGGCAGGCGAAAATAAAAGTGACAGAAAATCTTACCGCTACACCATGATGCGACCGAAAGTTCGGAACGTTAAAATTTGGCAAAGTCAATTCAACCCACACGATGCCTTACGAAAATGACCCCAAAATATCGAGCTTCGTATAAAACTGCCCATTTGAGCATGAGGGAAGTAATGTTTTCAGCCAATTTTCGATATTGTCATCCGAGACCTCGAGCTTCAAAATGATACCGATCTCGTGAAAATATGTCGCCTCTGTCGAAAGTTTGAGGCATACATACATACATACATACATGCATACATACATACATACATACATACATACATACATACATACATTTAAACAGGCAGGAGAGATTTATATAATAGAAGATGATATACATAGATTGAGAAAATGTAGATTGGGCTATATATTGCGTAATATTATTGCAGCAAGGATATATTGATTGTTCATATGAAGTACCTTAAATGCAGAGGTTGGGTTTAAGAGAAAAAACCCAGGTGTAGAACTCTAGTTACGATTGTAAAGGGGAAGAGCCTTTAGGAAAAAATGTTGAATTAATGCGAATCACAAAAACAGAGATTTCAGTTTATTTCTGAAGTGTTCCAAAAGCAGCCTACATCTGAAGATTCTATGTAGAACTATTCAAGTAGAGCGATAATTTAGAGTAAATTTGAGGGGTATAATACTTTGGAGAATGCTCGTTACTCTGTGCACACATAACTCTGATTTAAATATTCTTCTTGTGCTTATTGCTTTATGTCCCCCGGACTTACATCCAGCTGCATATAATGCTTGCGTTCAGAAGCGAAACTTGAACAAGTATCGTATACATGTGTACGTTCTTACTGTCAAAACATGTGCAACTATTACAACAAAATAAGACGTTTCTTGTCTTGTATAGTATGCAAAAAGAAAGTAGACTTTATTTATTAGGCAAAAACTATTTATAAAGACATACGTTATAGTTTATGTATTTCCGAATGTATTCTATTCAAATCTGACTAATACTACAGACATACAACACACAACACACATACATACACGCACACACACATACACATATATGTATATAATCAAAAGAAAATCGTCATGTAATACCTATGTACATAAACACGGTACGAAAGTTTGTCAGTGATTCAAAGAAAATTTGTCGTGTTTTGTCATATTTTCAAAATAAATACCGTTTATCCTTGCACAATTCAACCCACTTTGTTTAGTTCTCTAAAATTATATATATATATATATATATATATATATATATATATATATATATATATATAAATTTATAAAATATATATGGCGATTAAGCTACACTGAATATTCCACGTTTCATCCACTCAAGGACTCTTCTGAAGAGTCCTAGCGTGGATGAAACGCGGAATATTCAGTGTAGCTTACTCGCCATATATAATTTATAAATTACTAACTAGCTCTACCTACGTATTGAGCACTTTTGAAGTAAATACTTAAATTTTACGCATAAATCTATACTTTCGTATATTAATTTTATGTGAGTAAATTAAGTAGTTATATATATATATATACTACGAAAAAGTGAGAGAAAGAAAAAAGGAGATAGATATCTATAGAGGAATAGAAAGATACGGAGAGTATTCGCATAGTTTACTTCGCATGTGTCTCACAAAGAGAGTTGTGTTTCTGGATAATACTGTTTAATATTCATTTTTGAAGTGACGTGACCAATTTAAAATAGTAACCAATTATCAAAACATAACAGTCACGCGAAGATTAGTGGTAATATGTGTGAGGTGGACAGTTAGACAATAGCATAGTGATCGGTAGTGGTGAAAATATGTTTATTATTATTATTATTATTATTATTATTAGAAGGAATACAAGCGTTTTCGATTACGAAACTGAATAAACTTGATAAAGATTTGAAAGTATGTAAATAAATTAAAACCAACGAACTTCTGTATGAAAACTATGGTTAAAGGAAAGAAAAAGGAAATCAGAGGAGTCAAGGAAAATAGTTAAAGAGAAAAAAAACAGTTGGTAGAAAGGATTACACTGAAAATGAAAGAGAAAAATGAAACAATAAAGACGAAGGCAGGATCGTTTGATGTAAGAACAAAATAATGGTATAAAAAAACGAAAAAAAAAGAAAGGAAGGGTGAAGGAAAATGGAATAAAGAATGAAAATAGGAAATAGAGATGTGAGAAAGAAAGAAAAAGATGGAGTGTTGACCGAAATTAAAAAAAAATGTATCAAGATGAAATATGGATGAGCTGGCGAAAGGGGAGTAGGATTGGATAGAAGGTAAGAAAAATAAAAAAATAAAAATAAAGAACATGGTAAAATAGATGAAGGGAAAGAAAAGAAAGAAAGAAATAGAAAGTAAAAAAATGAAAAATGTAAGAAAATAGAAGAACATGGTGGTATGTAGTAAATAAACAAAAGAAATGAAAGAGGGGGGGGGAATGTAATACATATGAAACAAAAAAGAGTCAACGTAAGATAGAGAGGAGCGGACGAAAGACCGTTGAGGGATTGAATAGTCAATAAACGATTGCACATACACGTATACAAAATACAAATAGCGTGTACCAATGAAAACAGAAATAATTAATACGAAATATGTAAATACAAAAATTAAAAAATAATAGAGAATGTAAAGTAAATGCTAACCGAAGCTATGTTTGAGAAAAGCACTGGCATTTGTCTCCGGAAAGCAACAATGAATATGATTTGTTAAATGGCTAGACTAAACACCACATAGGTATATAGAGAAGAAAGAAAAACTGATATAGATATAAAGGAAAAAATTAGAAGAAGAATTGGAAAAACAGAAAAGTAAATCAACCAGAATAAGATTTTGGTTGGTTGTTTTTGTCTTACGGCATATCAACCCTTTTCGGGTTATTTAATGCCGAATCCAAAGATTTTGAAGAAAATTTTTTTAAATAGAACATATTTGTTGTTTTCACGTCAGTTTCTATTTAACCCATAGTTAAGACCCTAACAGATACTACCATTCCGTGTCAGAGTGGACCCTGGAGCAATGGTAATTAAAGGGTGGCTCCACACTCCCCAAAGCCCACAAGCTGGGGCCCTCACCACTGGATATAGTTTAAGGTCATATCCAGGACCCCCATTAAGAGACTTTTACCCTCTGCAGGGGGGGCAGTCGGCGTATTCTAATGCCCCACCGACAGGGCCCAACCAGAATAAGAAGGATAGAAATACGTAAATAATGAAAAAAAAAAAAAGAAGAATGTACTAAGAACGAAAAAAGTAAAGAATGGAATGAATAAGGGAAATAGAAAGGAAACAGTAGTTCAAATACAAAGGCAATATGATGTGCCTTTGAATAACAAGCGAACGTAGAAAAAGAAGCGAAGAAATCATAAGAATTTTTCACATTTTATTTTACTTCAGTCGAATTCCCAGAAATCAAGGGGCCCACAACCTGGGGCTAACACTTGAACTTTATATGAGATAAATACATAATCGAATGTTCTATTCAAGTTCTTTATCTCTCAATCAGTGAGTTAGTAAAGAAATTGAGAACATAATTTTCCTCTCCCCAATTAACCATTTTTATATGTTGTTGTATATCTTTGGTTTTGGTCTCTTGGGTTTACTGGATTCCAGGACAGGAATTTATCTAGTCTGGTGGAGTATCCGGCTTCGTGCTGTTACTTGAGGTAACATCACTTGGAGAAAGTTCACCATTCCTCGTAATGTAAGTTGGCCATAGCGTGGAGATCTTATTTGGGCAGCGAATGTGATTTTGAATATTTGGCCAGGATTTACTTTTAGGGTAAAGTATCCTCATGCCATGTTGTTCTGGCAAACCCTTGTACAGAGAGACTTTACACACTCGAAGATAGTGTTTAGTAGACATTCATGATCTCTCCCCCAGTAATACATAATATATGCCCTAATTATAAGAAAAGAGTGTTAAAGCATATGATATTTAAGATTACATTGGGAAATGAAACCTCGAATAATAACAAAGATTAAACTGGAAATACAAAGATAAAACGGAAGTGAATTGGATGACATAAGTTTCAGACATCTTGATATCAATGTAGCTTATTGACTTATTCTGATCTCATTATTTGACTCAAATCATAGTCCTAGTTGTGTTTCAATTTTCACCATCTTATCCACAAATATTTTCATAATTAACCTAGTTCTTACCGAACATGATACATGCAATTCACGAATGATAAAGCAAAAAAAAAAAAAAAAAAAAAAAAAAAGTCGGGAACGTTTTATGTCACTACTACAAATAAAAATTCAGTCAACTAGCAGAAACCGTGGACATTATGCAGTAGTTGAAATTTGTTTAAACGCATTATAAATAAATGAATAAAAAATAAAATGAAACAAATAACGACGAATTTAAAACAACTATATTAGCACATTCGTTTGTAATCTTTTAAAGTAAAAAAACAAGTTAATTTAACAAATTTAGATTTTTTTCAATGAAAATTCAACGCACAACATATTGTTGTTTGTTGTTTTCTTGGAATATTTGTATATAAATTATAAAGAACAATGTCAATTCACCTGCAGATTTTTTTTTAATTACAAAAAAAAACTATAAAAAAAAACTTACAATCTCCTCTGAACACGATTTTTTAAATGTAATATAAATAGCCAATTTGCAACCGTAAACAGACAGCCAAGTTTTCTTTTTAAATTTTTGTGAGGAAATGGTTTTAATGGGTTTTATTTGTAAAGAACGACTATAACGAGGTAATTCGTTTCTTATTAATTAATATTTGCGATGATGATGTTTTTTGTGACATTGGATGCACGGACAAGTACATTAATATTTAGATAAGATCATATCAAGACGAGAATCTATTGAGAAAGAAGGCATCGCTGGTAAGAATAACTGTTGAACATTATATTTACTTAAAAAGCTTTTCTCTAAAACTCATTCACGCTGTTGAATACGTATTCATCAAATCACAACTTAACGCGAATTGTAAATGTAAATATACGAAATATTTCTTTAGCTATGTCGGTCTCTTTTCAGTTTCAGTGTCAATATTAGACGACTTTATTAAGGTCTACTCTCTGCATGAATAATTACGAAATCTGATCGGATATTAAACTATGTGACGTTAATCAATTTTATCGAATTCTTTTAAGATTCAATCTTTCATGCGTTATAACAAAGATTCAAAATTCATTATCAAAGGAAAGAAAAAAAAAGCATATCTTCAATAGTATGATTTCATTTCATCTTGGTATTTCAAGGGAAAATTTAATCTACTAGATTTTACAATTTTAGTGGCTATCTATTCGATTATATCATTTCCACGATCGCCATTTTTATTTCTATGTTATCATAACACCTGGTTGGGCAAGAAAGGGAGAAAAATCACTTAACGATTGGATTCCATGTATACAAATCTATTCTAACACAAACTATGTCCTCCTAAAAAACATATTATACGAAATATATGAATAAACAAAATATGTAAATTCCAGCCGAAAACATGTTTGAGAATAGCTCTGCTAATAAAAACATTAATCCGTGGAAAGGAATAATAATGAGTCCGATTTGTAAGCAGGGTAGATTAAATCCTATATAGATATATACAAATACACCCAACAAAACGAATTTTATGTACTTTAGTCTGATGATTTCTTAATAGGGCTCGGAACATTGGGGCCTCTGTGTGCCATAATATATTTTCATAACTTACCCTATATATTTGTATTCATATATACATACATATATATATATATATATATATATATATATATATATATATATATATATATATATATATATATACTAGGTTGATGCCAAAGAAATGCCGTTTTCTATCAGATATATATATATATATATATATATATACACCTGTAAAAGTGACATTATTTTTTCACCAACCTTATATATATATATATATATATATATATATATATATATATATATATATATATATATATATACTAGGTTGATGCCAAAGAAATGCCGTTTTCTATCAGATATATATATATATATATATATATATACACCTGTAAAAGTGACATTATTTTTTCACCAACCTTATATATATATATATATATATATATATATATATATATATATATATATTCAGACAGATATTGTAAAATAGCACGGAGTGTTTGTATTCAAGGGTCTTTCTTTGTAATTTTTACATTTTTCGAATGGTTATTCTTATGTCTAGGTCGAATTAGTGTAGGAAAGTTCTGTACTCGTTTTCATCCATTACTTTTTGTTTTGCAAGTACTTTAAACTGATCTTCCTCAGTCGTCTTCAGGCCGTTTATAATTACTGTTTCGTTTAAAATCTAGATGCTTTTCTACGCTTCAGTTCAAATTACATTTAACCTAAAAAAAAAAAAAAACAGACGCTCGAAAACGACTATGGAACTTTCTACACAAATCCGACCGAGACATAAGAAGAATGGCTCTTCGAAAAATCAAAAATTACAAAAAAAGATAATTAAACAAAAGCATTAATTATTTAACACTATCTGTCTGAATGAAAAATGCTGTCTAAATACACAATATATATATATATATATATATATACATATATATATACATATATATATATTGTGTATTTAGGCACCATTTTTTCATGCGTTATAACATGATATATATATATATATATATATATATATATATATATATATATATATATATATATATATATATGTGTGTGTGTGTGTGTGTGTGTGTGTGTGTGTGTGTGTGCCCTGGTTTCGAATCTCCCTAATTTTAGCCAGTCGGGTGAGTTGTCAAACGACTAAACACGTGTTTGTGGAAAGTATACATATCTAAAAGGAATGGATCTTGTTTTACGTTCGGAAGCCGCCTAAGTCGCGCTTCTCTTATTTTGTACTTTAGTCCTCACATTCATTCAGCAATTACGTAACTTCGTGCCATGTCTGAAGAGATTTCCATAAGATCTAGGATGTTCCGCGCGAGTTGACGATTACGTGCTTTCTAATACGGCAACATATGGTGCAAGTTCGTTTAAACACTTAAATGTGTGCTTTTACCGACGCACATATAAACGCACGCGTGTAAGTACAGATACGCACACAGATGTCAATCATTACCACACACACACACACACACACACACACACACACACACACATAATGCGTCTCTGAATTCTTACATAAATACGCCTGTGTATACACTTTATATACACTTAATTCAATATTCTTCTAAGATATATTCGATCATGCATGTGCGCTTTCACAAGCAAGTAACGTGATACTAACATATATAGATGCGTTCCTGTCACTGTAGCAACGCCTGAAATTATTGTTGTTATTAATGGGGTTTGTATGTTTATTGGTTATGTCCGGTCGCTTCCGGCTGTCCAGACCGATCTTATCCATTATAATATCTTGTGGAATTCGATTAGGTTTACTTTGATGTTATGTAGTAATTTAAGAGTTAATCTGCTAACTATTTTAACACACATACTTGCATCTACTGTTTTATTTATATAGAAAATGAGAGCGACAATCAATGTGGTATACTATCGACATTTCACCACGTCTAAAGTTTTAGGAATTAAAAAAAAAAAAAAAAAAACTGAGAGAATGTAGAAAAATGAAAGAAAGAAGTTTATCAGCATAATAAAGTTGTTCACCTCCGCACACAAAAGGGACTTAAATGTGATTGTTAATCAAGATGTGGCAGTTAATTAGAACAAACCTACAGAAAGGAGGTCACTATGCTTTAAATTAGTTTATAGGATTCTTGAAGAGTGGTAATGAGTTTTGTGACAGTTTAAGACAGCCTGAGTTTACTAACAGTACTGTTTTTGCGACCGATAAGGATAGTTTCTAATTTGACACAATTAAACATAGGTAGGGGCTATGAGCAGATGGAGATGAGCTGATATCAACAGACGAACACCGCCTCAGTAGATAGATGACAGTGGCATTTAGTGTGTAGAGGGTTAATGGTGTGACACACACACACACGCACGCACACACATACACATACACACACATACACACACACGCGCACACACACGCACACACACGCACACACACACTCAGAATGTAACAAGTATATGCAGAATACAAAATTAGTGTGTTTGGGGTTTTGTTTTATTTTATATTCTTATACATATGAACCGTGCGTGCCACCTCCCGGTCGCCGCCAATGCGAGGGACGAGGACATGACTAGAAGAAAACTAGATGAGCATAAAATTAACAGGACAGCGTTGGGATAGACGTGTGGTGTCGATGTCGAGCGGATTAGCGTGGTTTTACAAATGTTATAATGTTGCAAAAAAATTGCCTCTTAATTTCGCCTAAAAATCTTTTCTTTATTCTTTTTAGCTTTAATAAAACTGCAAATATGCCAGATCATTCTGACCCACTTTCCGAATATATATATATATATATATATATATATATATATATATATATATATATATAGAGAGAGAGAGAGAGAGAGAGACAGAGAGACAGAGAGAGAGAGAGAGAGAGACAGAGATAGATAGACAGATATAAAGCAAAATCACGTTAACATACCGATTCTCATCTGATCACCGAAATCCGAAGTTAAGCAACGTTGAGTCTGGCCAGTGCTTTATGGGTGACCATTTGAGGAGTTAGGCGCTGCATGTACTGCGCCGAGTCGTAGAACTTTCCAGGTTAGTATCAGAGGGCGTATTAAATCACTGGGCGCGATGCACCCCCAGTCTTCGTTAAGACCTGTATCTAGGAGAAGGAAACTGATGTAAAAATCTGAGGTCTACTCTATACTCTGTCCTGTGGCAGACATCTGCACCGACATATGTTAGCAGTAATACCGAAAAGTGTAGTTGGTTCTACATAAAGCCATCACAACGATAAACAAACAATCTGTGTGGATTCCCAAGCAACTTACTTGTTGTGGGGGAAGCTCATACGTCTAAATCAACGGGAGTATCCATTATAGACATATATATTTATACACACACACACACACACACACACACACACACACACACACACATATATATATATATATAATGGAAAAATCTTATTGAAAATTTATTCAAATTTGCAAAATAAAACATTAAGAACCTGTAAGAAAGTTATACAAAATTTTGATAATCCGATAAGAACTACAAATAATTTGGAAAGAACTTATTCCTCGGAGTTTCGAAAAATGCAATTGTTCACATTAGAGGAAAACGGTTTGCAAAATATGCAATATATTTTGAAGATTTATGCATTGTAAGAAGCTACTCATATGAAATTAATCACACTTGCATTAAAAGTTATTAAATACTTAGTGACAATTTATAGGGATTCAAAATGATTATAAACGCAGGCAACGGGAAAAGGGGGAGAAAATCCATGCAATAAGAAGGTAACATCTAGAACAGATGGGTTAAGGGATTCCTATCAAAGAAAAATGTATATTTAAATGAGTGGGGCAACCAACGATTGTTGTGTTTTTGTATACTTGTTACATTATTCGGTCTTTTCATTTTTCAAATTATTGAAAAAATAATTGAAATAATTTTAACGCATTTCGGATGATATTATTGTGTCTTTTAAAGAAAATGTGTAAAAATAGATGTTTTCACGAATTCAAATATATCCTGAGCGACTCTGTGTTTATGGAATTTTGAGTAGAGCAACAATTAATTAATAAATGCCGACCCATCCTATGAAACATATGAATGCACAATGGCGGCGATTACTTCGGGGCTATTTTCCTTCAATTATAATAAAGCAGTATAATATTATTAACAATTTAATACATCAATCAATTTAGACATCTTCAGTCTTCTATGAAACAGATGAGGATGAAGAAGGATTTCATATTGCAGAACAATGCCCTAAAGTCCATTCCAACAATAGCAACATATTGGCATCGCTGAAAGGCTGATATTCACCACTTAGCGATGCTTAAATCAACTCGAGCATACGAAATAAGAAGATGGATAGATTATCAGTAAAATGATGAATACTTTTTGAAATAATTTTAAAATGATGAATAGAATAAACCACAGTTGATGACGTATGAAGACAGTTTATAACAAGTGTTTGTTTACATCGATCGTTTTACATGTGGAAAGGTTTTGGGATTGAAACTGCTCACTGAAATTTTGGTTGATGTTAGGCATCCTGTTGCAATATTTTTATATGTTAAGAGGATGTGATTCCTGAATGTTGAAAAGTTATACTCATGTTGTAAAACGTAGGTTTTATCTATATAGTTGTATCTAACGTATATTTAACAGACTATATATATATATATATATATATATATATATATATATATATATATAGGGTGACCCCATAAAAACAAAAGCTAAATGGAAGCTATCTAGAACATATGCTGTAGAACGGAGAAAAAAAACGGCCAAAGACCCTAGTGTTTTGATGTGATCTTTTGAATATAATAAACTAGTTATGACCAAAGTTTTATTTCATTTTGACAAAACACTAAGAAACGGGGCCTAATTAGAGTTGGAGCCCTGTTTTTTTAGTCACCCTGTATATATATATATATATATATATATATATATATATATATATATGTGTGTGTGTGTGTGTGTGTGTGTGTGTCTATATATATATGGATTCAAAATTTATGATTTGAAAAAGTTAATCTTCAAATACAGAGATTTTCTTGTTTAAAAACAAAGTGTACAATTGAATAAATCTATTTCCTTTATCCATGAGTTTTCGATACTTATTCATCGCATCCGAGGAAAAATATTAGTAAATTAATCACACTTTATATACCTTATTTGTTAAAAGCAATAAAAATAGAAAATTAAAGTTATTAAAGTTATTAAAATGTTTTTAGATACATAGAATAAATGAATGTGCTATTGAAGCAGAAAAAGCATATATGGCCCACTGTCCCTTTCTCCACCTGCACACACGTTCGACCTATTGTCTCCCGGGAGTCAATCTCTGCTATTTACTTCGCTAGACAAATAATTATATAGCCGAATAGATAGACTGATAGATAAACAGATAACTGAATAAATGCCTTCTACCCGGTATTGCCTGGCATTTACCTAGCACTTATAGACACTGCCGATAGATAAATGCAGACACGTTCTACTAGCAACCAATCAGAGACCAGAATTGTTCCATAAAAATATTGAATCTTTTAACATTGTGGTACATATTTCTTGAAGGTAAAACGAGAAAGATATTTTATTTCTTTGGATGCAAACTTATAGAGCTCTAAACTTATACAGGACAGCTATCCACCGAAAACTTTTCATCTCCAAGACTTGTACAAAATAGCTACCAGTCGTAAACTCCTTTAAAATTAAAATATGGCTTTCAATTACAGTCATGCGGAGGAAGAACATATAGATCATAAAGATCATAGTTTTTACTTTTAATGTCTTACAGGGAAGAACTTTTAGCATGGCTCAGCTATGCATGATTTAATCCTTTATCCATGAGAATAATCGTGAGGAGAGATTAATAGGTCTAAACATAAGAGATTGAGGGTGTTCATAATTGTTTGATCAGATTTATGTAGCCTTTCATCTCTTAGAGGATTTATTTTGGTCTAATTCTTTATAGTATTACATTCCCAATAAGATGTATAGAAGGTTTATATTTTGTGTATACTAACGGGGATATGTTATATTATGGGGTCCCCAAGGGCGTTTGTTGTGAATTGCCTACCATTATCAATGAACCAGAGGTCATCTCGTCAGCGTCAGACAAGGCCAAACTATTTGCAAAGAACTTTGCAGCTAATTCTACCCTATGCGACGAAGGCCATCAACTCCCCATATTTCCTCCTATTACACAGAACAAGCAAGGTAACATACAAATATCCGTGCATGAGGTCGCCAAGCTAATCAAGAACCTAGATTCCAATAAAGCAACTGGCCCTGATGGCATCCCAATTATAGTGTTAAAAAAGCTTCAACCAGAACTTGCTCCCATACTTACGAAACTATTTAAGCGCTGCCTTAAGGAGAAGTGCTTTCCGACCCCCTAGAAGACCTCATCAGTTTGCCCTGTATTTAAGAATTCAGGTGATAAGTCATCTCCCTCTCAGTACAGACCAATAAGTCTCCTGTGTGTTATGAGTAAGTTGCTGGAATCCATATTAAATAGAGAAATAGTCAACCACTTCAGCAGGAATAACCTTCTTAGTGACACACAATATGGTATCCGCTCTGCAAGATCTACCGCAGATGTGGTGACGGTTATATCCCACAGAATTAGTGAATCTCTTCACAAAGGCTTCCTTTCTAGGGCAATTGTTCTTGACATATCAAAGGCCTTCGACAAGGTATGGCATAAGGTTCTACTTCACAAGATTCCCAGCTACGGTATAACTGGAAATGTTTTCTCTATCATTAAATCATTTCTCTCCGATAGGCTCATAAGAGTAGTGGTAGATGGACAAAAATCGGAGGCCTGCAATATAAATGCTGGAGTCCCTTAGGGGTCAATCCTAGGCCCAACTCTCTTCCTGATCTACATCAATGACCTCCCTAAACACATACTTAAATCATTCGTTGACATCTATGCTGATGACACGACCATCTACGGCAACACATCAAACGCTGTAAATGACAAAGTTCTCTCTGATTGTCTCTCCTCTGATCTCGACCGCGTAGTTCAGTGGGGGAAGATGTGGCTGGTTACCTTTAATGCATCCAAAACCAAACTCCTATCCTTACATCATCAACGCTCTGATCCCCATCTGGCATCAATTGTGATGGATGGCTCTCGTCTGGGTGAGGACCCTTGTTTTGACAAGCTTCTGCATTTGACCTTTACTCCTGATCTGAAATGGAACACGTACATCAAGTCTGTTGCCAAGGTCGCTGGAAAGATGGTGGGATCCTTCTACCGCTCCAGAAGATATCTCACTACTGATGCAATTCTCTATCTATATAAAAGCCAAGTACTTCCAAGGATGGAATACTGTTGCCATATCTGGGCGGGAGCTGCGAAAAACAGCCTATCCTGCCTTGGCAGAGTACAAAATAGACTTCGTGGCTTAGTGGGGGATGCCCTTTTCTCTACCCTGCAATCTCTCTCCCACAGAAGAAACGTTGCGAGCCTATCCTTGTTTTATCGTTATTTCCATGGCAGGTGCTCGTCTGAACTCCAATCTCTGGTCCCCCCTCGTCAATCTTTCACGCAAAACACACGTCTAGCCGAATCCGCTGTGAAAAATTTCCCCCACTCTTTATCTGTGCCTAAATCAAAACGTGGATTCCATGAACAAAGCTTCTTTCTTAGAACTGCACGCCTGTGGAACTCTGTTCCGTCTGCCTGCTTCCCACCGGACTACAACTTGGATGTGTTCAAGTCCAATGTTAACAAATTCCTAATGAACCGCCCCCTTAAGTAAACACTTCATCAAATCTCCATACTAACGTAATGTACTTGCAATAACCCTTATCCCTGAGTGGATTCCGGGCCTTGATAAGTGGTGATCACTGTGTAAAAAAAAATTGTGTACAATACTTCATAAAGCGATATGTATTTGTGACAAACGGTTCATCTTGATATGTGTACGTCTGGTTCTTTACTATCTGAACCCTAAGTTATTTTGTTGCGGTCTATTTATGTTCCAATACTATGATTGTCTAAATGTTCAGATGTGGGTATGTGTGTGATGCATGTATTATTTTCATGCGTCGTTGATCTTGTCCACCTGGAATTCATCTTGTTCTTGGAGGGGAAACTGGAACCTGTTTGAACGAATATTCATTCACTTCCAAGAATGCTGATTGGTTATATATAGTTTTTATTCACTTTCCAGGTGCCGAGCTCAGAAGAATGAAAAGTGAATATCTTTGCTTGATTTGTTAATTCTATGTCCCATTTTAAGACACGTCGGCTCTCTCCCCAATGAAAAGTTAAACCGTCCGCCCTGCTCAACTTCCAAATTCCAACTCCAATGTGATCTCCAGCTTACCTGATCCACGTAACTCACACGTAGATTCGATCAGTTGATAAGGTCTTCCAGTAAACTTGTATTTTATCTAGCTTGTTTATATTTTGACAGCCTTTTATCAACATTCAACAACACGAAGGAGGAAAAGAAGGTGGAAAAAGCCAACTGCTTAGCCCCCATCGCAGCATACAACGTTGCCGGCATTCGAAATTAGGTTAGTCATTGCAAGACGTATGACGAGTTTGCAAAAATGTCGACGAAACAACTGACCCCAGTTGACGGTAAGAGAATTAATGTTTTTTTGTCAATTTTTGGATATTTATTGTCCAATAGACTGACCTTACAAACGATACCAATTTTGTCAGTGTTGGTCGCGTGTGTCGAAATTTTTTAGCAGACATACAAACACACACACACATTGTACCTTTTGTATTATAGATTAGGGAATACGTAACAATCAGATATACAATACAATGTCAAGATTTTGTTGACAATTTGTTAATCCTACATCAAAAGGCCAGTGTTAAAGTGCGGTTAAGAAAGTGAATACATTATATTCACTAGTAGTATATGGATTTTTTGAACTAGTATTCTTATTTTATTAATGTTATTTCCACTAACTTCGGCCGATGTAATCTTCGATGTTCATGAGGTACATCTTTGTGAACTTTGAGATTTTTATTTTTCACTCAGGATTCGACACGTAATTTAGAACTGACCGTCTTATTAAATCTAGGTGTAGATTATATTCGCTCTGTCAGCATTTACTTATTAAAATGTATTAATTATTAAATTATTCTTTAGTAATTGTTGCAGTAGACCTTGAATAAGATTGTCAATTAAAATTGATATTCATTCAACGAATTTAACCCTTGCTCGACGTACGTTTATGGCCAATGAGAGTATGTTAGAAACTTGAAAAAAAATCTATATCTATCTATCTATCTATCTATCTATATATATATATATATATATATATATATATATATATATATATATATATATATATATATACCTATATCTATCAAGCTCATCTATATATCTATAAAAGTGAACGTGTCTGTGTATCTGTGTGTCTGTGTGTGTACATTTCCCTACGCAATAACTCTGTCAATTTTAAGTCTACAGACTCGAAATTTGGGAAAATCTTTGTAATCCGTTTTCGGCCAGAAATTTGGCTGTGAAGGAGTCAAAGTTCAACGATTCACTTTTGAGAACTTTACTAAACTCCTCCAACAATTTTGGGTCTAAACACTTGAAATTTTAGATATAGTTTCCTTGAAATGGATCTAACTTAATAACTAGATTTGAAACAATAAATTTTAAGGGGTCATAATAGGGGTCAAATTTAAAAAAACATTGACCTCTGCGGTCTCTACCAAATTACTCAGACAATTTCTGGTCTAAACATTTAAAATTTTACATAAAGGGTATTCAGAGATAGGGCAAGATTTAAATCCGTTTTTGGGTCGAAAATTTTTAGTTACTAATATATAAATGTATGTATGTAAGTATGTATGTATGTATGTATGTTTGGATATCTGCCTAAAACTTTCGACAGAGGATACGGATTTTTAAAGGATCATTATTATTTTTAAGTTCGACCGTTCAGACGACAAATACCGAAAATTTGGCTAAAAATATTAATATCTTCCTCTCCAAATGGCTACTTTTCTACAGGGGGGGGTCGTTTCTTTAGCCGATATTTTCGAAAGCCATCCTCTCCTTTCTATTGTCTAGCCTTAATTTAAACATACGTCACTTCCGGTTTGGCAGTGGTCTTAACAGCAAAGACGTCAGGTTTTTTCCCGTTCTTTTCCTCTTTTACGTTACGGGTTTGAACCTGCCTTCCTACTATCACTTTTTCTTTTTGGCTTAACATACACCTCCAAACACCCGGGCAACGCCGGGCTGAAATGCTTGTATTATATAAAATGATCTTTATCTCTCTCTCTCCCTCTCTCCCCCTCTCTCTCTCTCTCTCTCTTGCTCTGTGAGTTCGTTCCGTATGAACTCCGAAACGGTTAGACCGATTTTAGAAAAATGCATAAATGTACTTTATCTGCCTGGCATGTTCTTAGATAGCGTTGAATCGGAATCTCTTCGTTAAGTATCGATAATTGATAATAGGGAAAATCCGATGAACGAAAGAACAGAGGATTTAGACTGAAGTTAACGCGTTATACAGCCTAACATCACAAGTGAATTTGAGAAGTTTTATCATTGCGCAAATAGAAAGGCCGGCATATAAAATGAACACTTGGTTCCTTGATATATTTAGACAGGGGCGTGTTTAGAGCACAACTAAACCATAGTACTTGACTTTTGTACTAAAAACTTTAATTCAAGCTATTATATAAAATGATTTTATAAAATCAACAATAGGTTATCTACTGTGCAATGTAAACTACAATGTAATGTGGACTAGGTGGTTGCGAGGGGGCATGTGAAGTTTCCTCCCTATTCACCGTGGCGGGTCCCCAACTAGAATAGGCACTTTATCGATTTGATTTTAAAAAGGGCGATTTCACCGATTCTTATTACAATTAAATTTTCTCTCTCTGCTAGTATCTCTCTCTCTCTCTCTCTCTCTCTCTCTCTCTCTCTATATATATATATATATATATATATATATATATATATATATATATATATGATGAAAATAATGGAAATAGTATTCCGACAAAATAGAGAAATAAAAAGGAACAAACCGTATTATGTGTTCATCAACGTTTCGCCTTTATTTCATCCAGAGGAAGTCTCGAAATAAAGACGAAACGTTGATGGACACATAATACGGTTTGTTCCTTTTTATTTCTCTCTCTCTCTCTCTCTCTCTATATATATATATATATATATATATATATATAATCCCTAACTATATATATGTGTGTGTGTGTATAATTCCTTATTATATATATATATATATATATATATATATATAATTCCTTACTATATATATGCGTACATATATATGTAATTCCTTACTATCTATAATTTCTCTCCCCCCTCTCTCTCTCTCTGTCTCTCTCTCTCTCTCTCTATATATATATATATATGTGTGTGTGTGTGTGTGTGTGTGTTGTGTGCGTGTGTAATTCTTTACTATGTATGTATGCATATATATATATATATATTCTTTTTATTCATGATCTAATCTACTCTATATTGGTATTTAGATATATAGTTAATCGTAATCAGCTTTTGAATATGTCTACATATTACGGCTTTACAATACACCTACTCGTGTTTAACGTCATATCTAGCCAGTGTATGTTTTCTACATTTAGTCTCATATCCATATAATTCTTCATATTTACATGGGACTATCACTATGTTTCGACGAGATTTTTGGAAAAGTTGAACTGCTTCTAAATCCTACACTGAATTATTATAATTTGCATATATCTTTGACTAATTTTCTCTGGTAAAGACATTAGTTATCGTAAACAGACTGAAGTTTTTCAACATCATCCATTGATCTTTGGTGCAGATTTCTCGAAACTGATGGCATGCTTGTTTAAAAGTTATTTTGATGGAGGGTTTCTTTTAGTTTGTCCGTATCCTCTTGATATGAATTTGTATTAAGGCATAATACAGTTACTCGATGCTAAATGTAACCGATGATCAATTTCCTTTTCATTAAAGGTTTGTAGATATGCGTTTCTACTTAGGCATAAAACAGTTACAAAAGGCTGTAACAGATTATCCATTTCGTTACATTAAATGGTTATTGACAATACTCGGTTGATATAAATTTGTATAAGGGTATAATACAATTACTGTAACGGATGATTCATTTCGTTACATTGAATGGTTGTTTGTTGTTAAATTTTAGGTATTGCACAGTGACGGTAAGATGCTGATGCATCGATTTCTTGAACACCTGCACAGTGTGAGTGATTAACCCATTGAAGAATAACAATTTGTGTCTGTGTTCTTTAGCCAGATGTGAGATCACATGATCCAACAATACCTGAATAACAAGGCTGGGATATCATCTATATTTCATAGTTGCACTAATGGTTTTAGTAATGTTGCCACAGCTAAAAATTTCTACGAACTATTTCATGTACTCTACACAGTGGTCAGAACGGCAGTCAATTGTGATCTCATAGTCACGCTATGATAAGTCTATTCGTATGAAGGTCTTTATAGTATGTCAGTGACTCCGCTCACTACGTAAAAGAAAGCAATAAAACTATCGTTCCTTCCGAAATCATTTTTTCTTCAAACTATTCCATGTACTCTATACAATGGTCAGTAATGCGGTCCCAAAAACAAGTTTTCTTTATGCCGACATATATGACAGTTTCCATCCTGAAGCAAGCTATTTCCATACAGAAAGTCAACATTTCACTCATACAATCTTTTTGGGATTCAGGTGCGTTTCTCCATTAAGAAATCTGGAGTCAAATTACCACAGTCGTATAAGTAAAAGCATTTAGTACGTTGCAACTAGACTTGCTAGTTCGTTTTATTAAGCTTTTAATTAACAGAGCTGCTATTGGTGGATATGATAAATCTATTCGCACGAAAGTCTCTATAGTATGCCAGTAACTCCACTCACTCCGTGAAAGAAAACAATAAAACTTGCATTCATTTCGAAAGCATGTTTACGTTCGTTCGCTGAAAATGGTCATTACATCTTGGAATGTATATTTATTAACACTGTAGTATTATGGTATAATCATTTCGTAATCAAATAATACACAATATCTCCCCCTTTTGAGAATTCATGCTTGTCATTCCTTTTTAGCCCTTTTGCTGAGTTGTGGGTGAATTTATGATTGTCTCTTGAATTGAGGCTATCATGGTTTGGTTCGGAACTTTATGAATGTGATACCACTGAGACCTTTGTTTAACACGGTTTCGCCATTGTTGACAATGGCACTGATTTGTGAAT